>NC_068997.1:7307534-7311417 GCF_001194135.2 Octopus bimaculoides
AAACAGCAAAACAATATTCAAAGATAGTAAAATAGGGAAGAAAGTTTTCTGGAAGTTACTAAGTTGCTCTTTGCAACCTAAAAATAAAAATAAAACCCCAAGACAAGCAGATCTAATAATGCAATAAGTGAAATGCAGTTATTGAAGAAAACTGAAATAAGAAAAATTGAATCACTACCTGACGACATTATTAAAAAGTGACATAAAGATATTTCCATGATCAAATATTTTTTATTGTAAATGGATGAATCAACGGATATCATCGAAGCAGGTAAAACGTGCATTTGTACTGGAATGCTGTTTTGATGATTGATTACATTGTTAAAGAAAATTTGAAAAAAAAAAAAAAAAAGATTGCCATTAAAAGGAAAATCTGATGAAAAGTTATTGACGAATCATTTAAAAAGAAGACAAATTTTACAGTTGATTATTTCAGAAGTTGGTATCAGCCGCTACAAGTGGTGAACTGAGGACGATCGCTGCAACTGCCAAAAAATCCAGAATTTCCGAATAATAGAGATAGCACTATATTACTTATCAACAAGTGTTGTACGAAAAGTCAGCAAAAAAATTAAAGAAGTGTTAAATATAGTACGAACAATTGTGACCTCATTTATGACGAAGTCTATCAAGACATTTCCTGAGAAGCATCGATTCTAGTCCTGGAGATTTGTCCCTGCAAACAAAAAAACTGTTGATAAAATAAAGAAAAGTGTTAGAATGATTACTGAAAATTTTGCCAGACATTGGGAACCGGACATCATAAATTGGTCATGAGATTTAACGTTTTAAACAGATGTGACAATCGTTTCAAATAATTAAGCCTTGAGTCGCAAGGGGAAAATAAGACCGTGATACTGCTTTGTAGATCAAAAAATAAGACCGTGTCACTGCTTTTTAGATAAAAAAATAAAACCATGACACTGCTTTGTAGATCAAAAAATAAGACTGTGACACTGCTTTGTACATAAAAAAATAAGACCGTGTCACTGCTTTGTAGATCAAGAAATAAGACCGTGGCACTGTTTTGTAGATAAAAAATAAGACTGTGGCGCTGCTTTGTAGATCAAAGAGCAAGACCGTGGCACTGCTTTCCTAGATGAAATGTTCGATCATTATTTTATAATTTGAAAAGTAACCAAAGAAACATTCGATTAAATTAACACTTATATAAATTCAAAATTCATATTAAAATTTATAGAAACTCTAGAACGGAATTGTTCAGTGGCTGGAGCGTCGAGCTCACAATCATGAAGTAGTGAGTTCTATTCCCGAAGCGGAATGTGTATTGTGTTCTTGAGCAAGACACTTTATTTCACGTTTCTCCAGTTCACTCATCCGTAGAAATGAGTTGCAACATCACTGGTGCGAAACTGCATCGGCCCCTTTGCCTTTCCCTTGGACAACATCGGTGGCATGTAGAGGGGAGGCTGCTACGCAGGGGTGACTGATGGTCTTCTGTAAACAGACTTTGCTCGGACTTGTGCCTTGGAGGGTAACTTACTAGGTGTAATCCCTTGGTCATTCATGACCGAAAAGAGTCCTTTCCATGATTTTGATCAACTATAAACAATACTGACATTTTTCATATCTCTTCATCGAAGTTGATGTAGAAGAAATTAATGCAGGGACAGAAGTTACGTTCAACTGAAATTCGACAAATGTAGAACTGAATCAATTGTGCCACATTGCAAATCTTTTTAAGACGAAGACATTTAGATTTCAGTTGTTGGTATTTAGCTTCAGTTGATAAATAGCTTATTATCGAAAATATTGTATTGATATCGAATGTATATTTTCCTTCCACATATTTTGGTGAAGTATTATTCTTGCGCATAATGCATTAAAATCTAAAACAAGAAATGCTTCAACAAGCGAGCTCTAGAAAATTGCTTATGTCTGCGTTGTCAAATTGTATCGAAATAGGTGGTAGATTTGATTAAGCAATATTAGCTAAAAATACAAGCGTGGTTGATTCTTAAGTAAATATTAAAAAAAATATATCTATTCTTACAAATAAATGCATGCGATAAATAATTGGCGTACAATTGAGCCAGAGTTAATATTAAAAGATTAAATAAAATATTGTTGATTATTAGAGTAGATTTCTTGAATTCATTAACCACCATTTTAACAAGAATGATTTTTTTAAACTTTTAATTTTTGTTTGAGATGGAAAACTTTATTTTCTGCAGCTAACATGCAGCATTGACGTCTGACAGTTATATATAGATAGATTCAGGGCACACTTTTAGAAGGTACAGTACCAAGAACATAACTGCGATTATTTCAGTTGAATGAATCTTAATAAAAACACTAAAAATGTTTGGAGCCATTAAGAGATTATAAAATTAAAAATAGCTTTTCACTATCGAATGTTTGGGTGGCCTATGTAATTCCACGAAGCAACAAGATTGTACGAAAATAATGCAACACCTTAGGATTGTCTTACTTTAATAATTCTATCTAACTTTTATTTCATAACTATTTAAAATAACAATTGGAGCAAGATCATCATCATCATCATCATCGTCGTCGTCGTCATTAGCAACAGCAGCTGTATCATATAATTAGCTGACATACACTAGTTCTATTTTAGTAATAGATCGAAGGAATACATAAAGTCACATTTTAAATGACAACAAAATAGACAAATTCATAATATACAAAATCCAATTTAGCAAATACATTTATGTTAACGAAAGAAAATCGCCAGAAAAAAATCTATCGTCTGCGCATAATAACTTGTAATAGAAATATATATTTATATTAAGGTAAAGGACAACATCAAAGTAGTTTTTATTAATGCAGATTTATAGTTTTTAGTAAGAAAGTATTGGATATTGAATAAGTAAATAAATTTATTGAATTTGTTCCTTTTATCTTTTACTTGTATAAGTCATTAACCCGCGGCCATGCTGGGGCACTGCCGTGAAGAATTTTAGTAGAATGAATCGACCTCAGTGCTTGTGTTTTAAAGCCTGGTACTTATTCTGTCGGACTCTTTTACCAAACCGCTAAGTTACGGAGGCGTAAACCCATCAACAACAGTTGTCAAGCGGTAGTGGGGTACAAATACTGACACAAAAACACACACACACACACACACACACACACACACACACCCACACACATACACCCCCCCACACAACAAACTTCTCTCAGTTTCCGTCTATCAAATCCACTCAAGGCTTTGGTCGGCCCGCTGCCATAGTAAAAGACACTTGCCCAAGGTGACACACAGTGGGACAGAACCTGGAACCATGTAGTTGGGAAGCAAGCTTCTTACCATACGCACATACTTGCGCCTATCAGTGTGTCTCTCTGTGTATACATTTATATACGTATAGATATGCAGATGTAATATGGATGTATCAGGTCATCCCGTAAGTTCTGTCCGATTTTACCTTTTTTAAAATTGAATGAAATTTAATAGTATTTTAGAATGTCTAATAGAATTAAAAATTATTTTTATGCATTTGTGTACATTTAAACTAATTAAATATTATTTTACAGAATAATAAAATTAAAATTTCTTTGATTAAAACCCTTTCTAATATGAAAGTATCCAAAGAACATTTGAGGCACATAATGCTTTATGGAAACTCTGCAGCCGAAGCGACTCGAAACATACATTCAGTTTATGGGAAAGAATGCTTGAATGAAAGAACTTGCAGAAGATGGTTTGCAAAATTTAGAGGTGGAGATTTCAGCCTTAAAGCTGAAGATCGAACAGGACGCCCAGTTGAGTTTGATGATAAGCTCCTTGAGGCATTACTTGAAGAAAATCCTGCATTATCAGTTGAAGAATTGGCAATAAGGCTTAGTTCAAACCATACAACTATTCATCGTCATTTTCAACAACTTGGAAAGGTTGCTAAAC
>NC_068997.1:7312548-7313686 GCF_001194135.2 Octopus bimaculoides
TGTGTGTGTGTGTGTGTGTGTGTGTGTGTGTGTGTGTGTTAAAGTGTGGGTTAATACATCCATTCAACGTATGGGATTAAATCTGTGTGTCTGCACTGAGAAGCATTCTTCGTATAGAATAATTGTCAGTAGCAACGTGAGTATTAATGATAATTCTCTTGAATACTCAAGAAGATATGAACTACATCAAGTTGAGAGGCTTCAGTTAATCAAAACAATCACTCTAAAACGAAGTTTTGTTCCATAGAAATAAGATGTCTGTCGTGAGTACAATGTTTGAATCGGTTGTTTTTGGTAGTGTAACACGCTTAGGAATATTAACATTTTACAAACTCACCGATGATAACTTTATTACACACACACACACACACACACACACACACATACACACACACACACACACACACACACACATACACACACACACATGTCTGTTTCTTGTTGGATTCATTGCTAAATCGCCATTTTGTGATAATTTCTGTTGCATTGTTGATGCCATTAAAATCAAAAGAGAAATTGCTGCTGTTTCGTGCAAATGCTCTTGTTATTGCTTTTGTAGTGTTTGATGCTTATTATTATTGTTTTTATTGTTGGTGTCTCTTTAGTAACAACAACCGCAACAATTTCCTTAAATAAACAAATAAATGACAAGTAAAATAAAATTCAAAAAGAAAATATCGTAAAATAGATTTTCATATTTTTCCTAATTTTGAATTTGTGTTCGTATTTTGAACGCAGTTCATTAGTTGCCATCAATCTCTATACGCCGTTCGATGCGTACACAGCCACATGCACACTCGCAAATATGCATCCCTGCACACATGTATATTATACAATGCGTACGTATATATATATATATTGTGGATCGATGCATATCTACATAGAGACATAATTACAGATCGATACATGCGCACGTACTTAGCTGAGATGCACTCTTTAATACACTTAATACATACACATGTATATATGAATACACTGATATACATACGTATGTATACACATATGTACATAATCATCTGTCTATATTTCTATGCACGTAAAATCAGAAATATGTTCTTTGTGAGCACACACACACACACACACACACACACACACACACACACATATATATATGTGTGTGTGCGTGTGTATATATATG
>NC_068997.1:7314273-7315491 GCF_001194135.2 Octopus bimaculoides
ATCGTATTTCGGCCAGAGTTCTTTCGTCACACTTCTGTGACCTCATCAGTGATCCTTTGTTTTCTTCTTTCTTATGAGTGTCCCACCTTGCTAACTATCAACTATCTTGTATTTTGTATTCCTGTTGTGTGTGTCTACACATGCGTATCCCCCAATGTGTGTCTATGTTTTGTAAGTGCATGTGTGTATATGGGGAGTGCCTGTATTATCTATATCCTCTGTTAATACATGTTATGTAATGTAAAGTAATATAAAGCTGAAGCAAATTAACACCAAATATACAGTGCGTGTGTTTTTATTGGCTAAACTGGCAATATTACCATCCCAAAATACAACAATATATATATATATATATATATATATATATCACACACACATATGTACATACATTGTTTACTCTATTTGTGTGCTGATGCATGAAGAAACATTTAGAAGCATGGTTGTATAAGGTTTGTATATACACGCATGAGTAGACACAGCTGTTTCCGGGATATTTTATATATCCCTTCATCGGAGACGGTGTGAGAAAAAGGTTAAGGAAAAAGGTTAAGTGAGAAAAAGGTTAGTTATTCTAGATAAGATATGAAATAGAGAGTGAACCAGAGGAATAAAAATAGACGTGAGATATGCAGGGATAGTATATCTGCAGTTCCAGAACTTAGGCAGAATGGTATCCATATACGATTCCTGTACTATTCCAATTGTATTTAAAATTGGTCATTCCAAACATAGAGTTTGTAAACGGACCTGTCGCAAAGGAACGATTGGAACTGTAATCAACAGTGAACATTGGATATGTATTACACGTGACCGTGTTCTGTTGTCAAAAGCAAGATACGTGAATCATATGAAGTTACATGAAAATTGAAATGCCCAGGTAGGTAATGATCTTGGACACCAACCACCTGTTACGACTTGTGTCATATGTCACAAAACTTGTACGACAATATCTGGACTTAAAAGACATATGTTAGTTCACACAAACATTCCTTCAGAATCAGATTCCAAAGGGCAAAGATATAGAAGAAACTTGAATAACATCTGTCACTTGTGTTTTAAACCATTGGAGTCAGCTGCTGGTCTTAAAAGTCATCTGAGGGATCATCAACGGAAGGATTGTGATGTGTGATGGAGTGTGGGGTGTGTGTGTTGATGGGACGGCTGTCATCTCTCAAGATGAAGCAGTCATATATATATATATATATATATGTGTGTGTG
>NC_068997.1:7316016-7316878 GCF_001194135.2 Octopus bimaculoides
CCCCCCCCCCCCCCACCAACTTTCTATCAACCCTCAACTGCCTCCTTTTCTCGGAAGGTATATTCTATCTATGTCTGGTTTTAGGTGATACATACAATGCATTGTCATGTTTTCGGATTTTGACATCGACTTTGACATTTCATGCAGAGAATTGACCATAGCGTGATTTTTCTCTCCATTTCTTCTTTAGTATGTTTTGCAGTACTGTTTCACAATGCCTACCTCACGCTTAGAGGATGTTGATTAACCTGCATTTAGGGATTTGAAAGAAATTTGACTTGTGGTCCTTATAGGGTAGGGTGGAGAGGATGTCTACTTATTCTAACTTTAAGAGAGTGGCTAGCTTCTTCCCTTCAGTATTTATGTCATTATATAGTGAAATGTTATCTTCCTTGTGAGTCTTGTTGGTAGTGTCAATGACTCTTTTGTGCGTGGTGTTTGTTGCGCGTGTGTTCTTTGTTTTGCCTGCGAGAATATGTAGATAAGGGGCTTGTGCCATGTAATGAAATTAGAAAGGGCTTAGAACGTTGCCGAGACAATTTTGTGGCGGTCATTAGATCAACTTTGAAATTGGGCGGAGTATTTTTTGAAATTTGAATTCTAATTAATCTGCAGATGGACTTTAGCTCTGATTCCCGAAGAAATATGATTTCCATTGCATGCATGAGACTGTTTGCATTGTATATTTTTCCCTAGAGAGCGAATGAAACAAAGTTTCCTTGAAGCAACACTGAAGTTTTTCAACGAGTATAGAATCGGTTGTCTTTTTTACCTTCAACTGTTTACGGCTCGTTTATAAATGGTGCTTATTAAATTCAACTTCTTCAAATAAATATGTTTAATGGTTCTTCTTTTTCCTACC
>NC_068997.1:7317068-7318912 GCF_001194135.2 Octopus bimaculoides
ATATATATGTATGTATATGTATGTATATGTATGTATATTTATGTATGTATGTATGTATGTATGTATGTATGTATGTATGTATGTATGTATGTATGTATGCATATATATGTGTGTGTGTGTGCGTGTGAGGTCTGTGTGCAAGTAAAACAGTAGATCACTTTTTTAATTTCTTGAGTCTATTTTCTGCTTGGATTGTAATCTTCTCGTGTATACGTTTTGCTGTCCATTGGATTCTTTTTATTAATTCCTAGAGTTTTATTTTTACCTAATTCTCATAAATTTTGCGATTTTGTTGATCTCTGAATTCAATTGCATCAAACTCTTTTCTCTCTCATTTCCAAATGTCTTACTGCTATACACCTGAAAGAAAAAAAGAAGACATTTTCCCGTCCCCACATGCTTTTGTTTGTGTGCCTGTACACGCATAAAGAAGACGTTACTCCTTGCTTTCGCAATCCCATACGATTTTTCGACACCCTTATCTTCTCTCACACATATTCTCCCTTATCTTTCCAGAAATTACACACACACTTACATGCATTTTTTTTACTTGTTTCACTCATTTGACTGCGGCCATGCTGGAGCACCACCTTAATATATACATACGTACATACAAACATACATACATGCATAAATACATACATACATACATACATATATATATATATAATTTTATGTATATATTAATATTATCTCAGTTATTAAAACTTTCGATAATTTGAATACGTTAATAGTTACCAGGGGTATATATATGTTTATATACTCAGCCTCAATATTTCCGACTTCCGCTAACCAACACCACCATACTTCCACACTTGCACGCATCTATACATATGCACTACGCAATGACACACATGCACACAAACACATCTTACACCCATTTGTAGATCTAGATGTACTCAGATATATGCATCTGCACACTTGCTCTTCCATCTCTCCTTCTCCCCACCCCATAGAACAGCATTCTCTCCCTCTACTTTCTAACCACTTACCCTTCATGCGTCCATTCCCACTGTATTAATATTATTGTTGTCATTCTTATTGTTATTTTTATTATTTTTCTGTTTTGTGATTTTGTAATGATTCTTCTTTTATGCATTCAGTATTTGTATATCTCTCTTGCGCTCTCTTTGCTTTTCCTTTTCTGATGAAGGACTAACGTCCGAAATGTTTTTCTCTATCCTTCAGTTCACAGCCTCTTAAGCTAATACCCTCTTTGTCAGACTTGGTTCTTCTACTGCTGCTCGTTTTATGTAATTGTTTTGACGTGGTGCACACACACACACACACACATTTGCGCATAACATTCACGTTGTGTTTGCAATTTGAGGAAATAAGATAATTATCACTGAACTTCTCAAAACAGCTGTTCTTTGATCAGCTTTGATTTTGGCAAAACAACAACAACAACAACATTTGATTCACTGACAAAGTAAAACCTTAATTTATTCATTTTTTTTGTTTTACAAATTATTATTTTTGATATATTTTTTTGGCTTTCTTTTTTTGTGCTGCTTTTTTCTTCTCTACAACATTTGATCAAGTATTTCCACTTGAGTGACAAAACAAATAGAAATACAAAAAAAAAAAAAAGATAAAAATCACAGAAAGATATTTACACAAATCATTATTGATAAAAATGACATTTATCGTAAAAATGATACAATTGCTAATAAGGTAATATTCATATCGGGCATAGAAACTAATTCATCCATATTTATAAATAGAATTGGTGTGGAAGGGGAGAGGGAAGAAATGGGACATTTTCGGTGTTCACACCTGCACCAAAAGATCTTAGCAGCAGAAGTTAAACGAAGCGAAGTAAACCAAGTGAAAGCGATTTT
>NC_068997.1:7319977-7322570 GCF_001194135.2 Octopus bimaculoides
TAATAATAATAATAATAATAATAATAATAATAATAATAATAATAATAATAATAATAATAATAATAATAATAATAATAATAATAATAATAACAATAATAATAATATTTCTAAGATAGGCCCAATATGTCAGTTATGGGGATGGGATATAGTCGATGGGTGTTGACGCCAGTGTTTGACTGGTTGACTATTTTATCGACTCCGGAAGGACGAAAGGCAAAAATTGACCTCAGTAGGGAGGTAGCTAAATACAGTTTGGCATTTTTGCCTGTCGTTCTATCAAATGTGTCTCTACATTAATGACAACATCAACAACAATAATAGTAATTACAATAATAATAATAGTAATAATATTGATCACAGTTTCTGAAATTTAAAAATTTTGGAAAATGCTTTAGATAATTTGAATCACTATTTTTGGCTCTAGGCATCAAATATAAAAGAGAAAATGAATAAAAATGTAATATAGTGGTATTTATGCCTCATTAACTAAAATACCGATGAGTTCAGCACATTGTTTATCAATTAAAAACCGTGCCTCTAAGGAAAGCAACGAATTATGATCAAATTGCGAATTAAACTAAGAGTTTAGTGACGTAATTATCTTCGAAAGATAATCAGAATCAGAGAGAGAGAGAGAGAGAGAGAGAGAAATCGTTTCACCATGAACATGCGTTGATATTGTTGCCTACACTAAATTCTGATGATCAAATCATGATTTCTTTTGACTAGTCACAATGACAATTTTTGCAAGGGACGTGAAATGAAATGGTGACACTCTTAGCTTTCTAAACGCTATGGACAAAGTATCGATTGCACCGTGATAAAGTCATACAAGTCACGCATATATGTCGTTATATACCATTTAATTCCGTGTACAGCGGTAAATGACGTTATATGCCGTTATACTTATTTTTGTGTTGTCATTTTTTGTTACATAACATTTCACATTATTTAAAAACAAATGTGGCTATAACAGTATATGTGTTTTTCATGGCTACAATGATTTTTTCTACAATGAAACTGTTTGAATTTCTGCAGAGGATTTCGGATCAAATGACGTCAAACAAATACAAAGAATAAAGTGAAGTGAAATAGCTTTAGATGGAAGTTGAACTGAGAAGCATATGTCAAAATTATGAACAAATGATGATCGACTAATGAATATAAATCAATATCTACTCCCTAATTTGGAAAAAAAGCAAGATTATAGTCTAGAAAGGAACTTCGTGAATATTACGACTTAAAAAGGGCTTAAGATTTAAATATGTGGAGTGTATAATATTTTACTGAAAGTTAAAATACCTGTGACAAAACGTTATTAAGTGTTTCTTACAAAAGAAGAAAGGTAATAACATATTTTTCGTATGGAAATTTGAAAATAAGAGGAGTAAAGTTGACTGTAAACGGAGTAAATAACTTCAACATCATCATCTCGACAATCAACAACAACAATATCAACGAAGCGTCAGTTACATAAAGTAAACCTTAAACCACGAAAATATAAATTAGATGAATCCAATTTCCATTCCATTACTCAGAGTTTCAGGCAGTGAGTCAAACACCAGACGAGTGGTGAGAGCAGTATCGGGCCGACTTTTTGCAGCTTTCTTATTGGCTCAGTTTAGTTCATAGTAGTAAATACACCAACATAATATTTTGCTATTTCTCTTGTGAAGAAGATTAACATATTAAGTAAAAGAGAAAAAAATCTGAGTTGCTGTTCAAATGTCACCATTAAGATGAATTTAAAAAAAATTATATACATATATATATATATATATATATATATAAAGCATTTAAATAATAGATAGATCACTGATATAGAGAGAGGACCTGTCTGAAGTAACTCAGAAACCGGCTGAAGCAGTTCGAATGATACAGAAGGAAAATTTAGTCCCTTTCCTACTGTATCATTCGAACCCTTCAGAGGTTTTTAACACTAACAGTTCTCGTCTGATGATTACTGCTGGGAATAAAGAATTGCGTGATGAAATGTGAAGTCGTATGATGTAATATACTTTGTATACATCTCAAATTTACTCTTTCCCTTCTCGTATTGAATACTTCTCAGTTTTTTTTCCGTAAAGCTATTTCAGAAGTAGAAACACTTGAAAAAACAACCCTGTTATATGTATAGATATATATCGACTTATAAACATATAGATATATGTATATATGTGTGTATATATATAAACAGACATACGAACGCGGAAAGCTGAGCTAAAGAAATAAAATATGTAAATTCTAGTGAGATAACAATGAAAGGGTTTCCGAATTTTATTTTTCCAATTCAGCATGAACGCCAGTATATTTGATTTGCAAAATAAACATATTTACAGTTTGTTATGGAAGATTGAAAATTCTACACCAAAATCTAGGAAGAATAGATAATCATTGCAGCAGTTTAACATCATCAAAAAAGGTCTGCAAAAAGCTGGAGATTGTAATTAAACAGGGCGGAGGTAATATGGGAGAAAAGAAATGGTTTTTCGGGGATAGGAATTTTAGAATTTTCACACACACGCATACGCACGCACGCACGCACGCACGCACGCACGCACGCACGCACGTACGCACGCACGCACGCACGCAC
>NC_068997.1:7323122-7326510 GCF_001194135.2 Octopus bimaculoides
GAAAACAAATGGAAAATAAGACAAGTAACATAAAGAACGACCCTTCATCAATTGTCGGCTGTCCACCTACTCCACATTTCGAGCAATTCACGACAATATGAGGCTTCGAAAAATAGTTGCTCCCGCGAACCAAAATAAAATTTGGGATTGCGGAGAGTCAAGCTGGTAATAAAAACAGGACAGCGGAGACATACAACAAACCAAACGAAAACAAACATGGAGGGCCGTTAGGCCAGACGAGATAAGGTAGCGAACGCTGGTGGAATATTCTTTGACGAGAGAAAAGACAGGAGAGGAGAAAGATAAGGATACGTCTGGTCTGTGCGACAAACTGAAGGAAAAGAAAGATGATCACGCGAGGAAAAGAAAGATGGACGAGGTCATGTGTGAGCAACGAGAGAGAGAGTAAAGGAGGAAGAGTGAGAGAGCGAGACTGATAGAAAACGGTGAAGGGGAGAAAAAGGATTAGAGAAAGGAAGAGAGAGAAAACGAAAGGGGAAAAGAGAGAACATATATATATGCAAATAATATGTATGTTTGTGTATATGTCGAGGGAATTAGAATTATGTATCCATCTATATACATATATATATATATACACACACACACACGCATGCACACACACGCATATATACATACATATATGTGTGCATGTACATACACATAGTAAGATAGAGAAATCAAGAAGAAGAAAAAGAAGACGAGAGAGCGAGAGAGAGCGAGAAAGAAAGAGAGATTGAGTAAATAGGGAGGGAGAGAGGTGTAGATATATTACATGATGTCAATAGATTCTTTTAGAATAAATTTTTTAGAAAAGAAATGAATATATAATACAAATTTATTTATTCAGCATTTTAACATTTATTATTATTATTAATATTATTATTATAATTATTATTGTTACCAGCATCTCCATCGTCAACGTCGTCGTTGTTTTTGTTGTTGATATTATTATTATCATCATTATTATTATTATTATTATTATTATTATTATTATTATTATTATTATTATTATTATTATTACAGCACTAACTCATCATGAAAATCTCTAATTTTTTTGGATTTTCTGCTTGCACCTCATTTCACTCATAGCAACGACAACTGTTACTTCACTCTAGGCCCTCCATTTGTTAAAAAATACTTTGATTACATTTCCGCCTAGTTGAGAAATAACAATTTTTGTTTCTTTCTTTCCTTTTTGTAATTTCATTAACTTTGTTAAAAAAAAAAAAAATCAGCATATTTAACAGCGTTTAACTAAGGAATCGTCGATGGAAGCCAACATGACTAAACCCAAGTTATTTCTGACAGAACATGTTCTGACAATTTTCTTTGCATTGGAACGAGGCTTAAAATTCATATATTTTTCAAAAGAATGGAATGGAAGATTGGAATTTGTAATATTCATGGTTTTACGAATGGAATTTCTACTATAAAATAACTGTTTTCAGCTGGGATTTGAAACGCAAAGCAACTCACACAGAAACCGTCATTTTCTAGGACTTTAATTGGTGAATTCGGATTTTTAATCAAGATGTTGAAGAGGAAGATGGTGAAATATATATTCGAAACGAAGAATTAGAACAGTGAAAAGAGAGGCGACAGCGATGTATTGAAGCATAATACATAGACGGATATTCTGTGATGTGGATAAACAGGAAACTACTGGATGTATATGTGTAAGTAAATGTGTATGTATGTGTGTGTGTATGTGTTTGTTGCGCGCGTGAGTACTTTTATCATATGTATTAACACAAACCCCAAACTCCGAGGTCTTTATCGTAAGTGGCCTAACCTCTTTCCTATGAACGGGTAACCATAATCATAACACACACACACACACACACACACACACACACACACACACACACACACGCGCGCATACACCTTTATATGAATATATGTATGTGTGTGTGAGTGTATATAAATACATACATATATATATATATATATATATAGTAAATCCAAACAAGAACAAGGAAGAAAAAACAACGTGAGGACGTGGTACAAGTACTGTGTTATTGGACGCTCAGGAAAGGAAAGAAAAGAAAGAGGATTTCACGTTTCGAGCGGAGCTCTTCATCAGAAAAATAGAAAAAATCCAAATGGAAGACAGAAAAAGAAAATCGCCAACGATACACACATGGCCGCGCACGCGCGCCCGTGTGTAAAGAAAATGAGTAAATGAGAGAAAGAAAGAGGTTGAGACAGAGAGAAGAGAGTTTCTTGTCACAGTTCTTATTCTTGTCTTGAAGGAAAATCATAGTTAATCATTGATGTTCTTGGAAGACGGTTCTGACTTCGGCGTCCAAACGAGTCGCCGATGAACGGTGAGGTGAGGTTGCAATGTATGTGAAATGTATTGAGGAAGACTGAATCGTATGTATTAGACGAGAAACAATTAACGAGCGTTAGCGACAGGTCTGTCATATAAATTTCATTTCAAGCTAGATGTTTCGTTTTAGCCATAAATATTTCATGTTACAAGCGTTGCTTTTGGTTCCATATATAGGATTCACGTATCCTTAACAAATATTAAACCAACATCAACTATTTTAATCTACAGGTGCACAATGGTATCAAGGCTATGAATATTTTGGGTGGTATAACGATATTCCAACCGCTATTGCCGTGCTGCACATTAGTTCTTACCAGTGACAATTTACTGTTGCAAAAGCTCTTTAACGCTTCATCCTGTTTCCTGTGGAATGAAGTTACTGACAAGTTACACAATATTGTTTGCTAATGTTTACGTTAATTCATTTCGAAAAATGGCAAAGCACTGTCAAACGCTACGGTAAGCATCTGCTGTACCTGACTGATGTAGTATAAATTCTAGCGATGTCACTTTAAAAAAATTTTACAGGATTTAACATGGATAATTTTTACCTCTTGAAAGAGATTTACGGATTTACTTCTTGCAGTATGTATAATATTGCAATTTAATATATTGGAAACATTGGTATAAAATAGACTGCAAGGATTTTCCTTAAGTCATGAAGTCTGTCTTTAGCGAGACACAACTAAGGTGATTCGCTACAATGAAATTTATAATCGCTCCATCGACATTTCAAACCATCGTTGGTTTCTTCCTACCTTCTAAACTAATTCATCAAAACACCTATAAGCTCTCCCCCATTTCTTCAAGCCAGCTAAGTGTACATACATACATACATACATACATACATACATACATACATACACACACACACACACACACACACACACACACACACACACACACACACACATATATATATATAGTTGAAATTTACAGAAAAACAAAAGCCGAAGACAGGTGTGTAAACAACAAACAGATGTATTAGTTTAACGCTCGGAAAGGTGAGAAAGTCTTTTTACGTTTCGAACCAATGCTCTTCAACAGAAA
>NC_068997.1:7327000-7328387 GCF_001194135.2 Octopus bimaculoides
TATATATATAAATATATATATGTATGTATGTATATATGTATATGCATATGTACGTACATGCAGACATATATACATGCATACACACACAGACACACAGAGACACACACACAGACACTCACTCACACACATGCTTGCACAAAAGATTCCGTTACATATAACAATGCAACAAACAAGAAAATATCTCTTAAAAACAACAGAAAAACCCAAACGTAATCTTTTTCTCTTTCTTGAATCAGTTTTGATAGAAATTTGTTGTTTTTCAGAATTAGTTGAAAACTTGTTTTTATTCTTCTGCTTTGTTTTTCTGTTTGACTTTTAGTTCGCGCTTCTTTCTCGGATATGTTTTTGATACGAGCCATAGTTTGCTTAGTGAATACACCTAAATTGATCCATGTAGCACGACATGCTATAAACAATGAAATCGTGGAAACGAGAAGCGGTTGGTATGTATGTGTGTGCGTGTGTGTATACATATGGAGGGATATATATATATGTATGTATATACAAATATATATATATGTGTGTGTATATATATATATGCATATATGTGTGTGTTTGATAGATATACAATATGTAATATATATCAAAAATGCAAATATGCATATATACATACATACACACACACACGCACATATATGTATATATACATATATATATATAGATATATATATATGTATATATGAAATGCATATGTATTTTCATCTTTATACACACACACACACTTACACACACACACACTTACACACACACACACTTACACACACACACACTTACACACACATATATACACATATGTATATTTTAGTGGTTGTTAGTTTGCTTTTGGTAGGTGTGCGGAATGGCTTGTGAAATTCCACGCATATGGCGACGTACGCGCTGCCAGTGTAAAATGTTTTCTTTTATTCTTACTTTATAATTTGGACTTTGCTTCCTACGAAATATTTGTCAAAGTTGGAAAACTAAGCCAAATCACGAAATCAATGACAGCATTAAGATTATTGATATGCTGTTATAAGAAACAAATTCGCATGGAAATATGTTCTGTATGAAAATAGTTAAAGTGAAAAGGGGAGCAAACAACCAGATATCATGAACTATTGAAAAAGAAAAGCAAAGAATGGTTTGCAAAACTAGAACAATGCATAAAGTGCTGTTTATGTTGAGGCATTCGAATATATATATAAAAAACAGGTACATATACTTACACACAGACACAAACACACACAACACGCACGCGCACACACAACACATATATATTTGTATGTGTATATTGTAATATATATATGCACACACATAAACACATATATATACATGTATATACGTATATATGTATGTCTGTTTTTTTCTTTCTTTCTCTCTCTCTCTCTCTCTCTCTCTCTCTCTCTCT
>NC_068997.1:7328442-7331353 GCF_001194135.2 Octopus bimaculoides
ATATATATAATATATATATATATAATATACTAATAGATATATAATATTTACATGATATATTCTAAAATATACTAATAAATATATAATGTCAAATAGTAAATCAATAATATAAGATATATAACAGTAAGGTATTAAGAATAGATAAGACAAGACACAACCACCACCACAATAATAATAATAATAATGATAATAATAATAATAATAATGATGATGATGATGATAATAATAATAATAATAATAATAATAATAATAATAATAATAATAATAATAATAATAATAATAATAATAATAACAATGATAATAATAATAATAATAATAATAACGACCAGGCTGTAAAAGTTATACACTGGAAATGTGCCAGAAATGCGGATTTAAAGCTGGAAACACAGGGTACAATTATCGAGTGGAAAGAGTACTGGAGTCGGAGAAACGTAAGATTTTGTGGGACTTTCCTATTCAAACAGACAAGACGTTAGAAAACAATAGACCAGACATAATGATTATAGATAAGGAAAAGCGAAGTTGCTTACTAATCGACCCACGAAACCCGTTGGATTCCAGAATCGTAAAGGAAAAGGACAAAAAATACAATCCCTTAAAATTCGAAATAGGAAGAATTTGGAGCATGAAAACGGTAAAGGTTGTACCTATAATAATTGCGTGTGTATGCGTATGTATGTGTGTGTGAGTGTGTGTGTATGTGTGTATGTGAGGGAGAGAGAGGTCACTCTGTATCAATGCTTCATGATTAGTGACCCTGGACTTCACCTTCCTATGGCTGCTGTTCACTGTAAACAGTTGATAGAAGTGCGTAAATCGAAAGTAATTGCTCAGTATCAACAATATTGTTAATAAAAATCAACATGGCAAATTTCAATGATATCAACAAAAGTTCTTGTAACAACATTTTTGCAAACATTACAAAGTAAAGGTACATTTTGTTATAGAAAGAAGCGTAGCAGCGATATGTCACAAAAGTGAGTGCTTCCTTGCTTGAGAATTTATTCAGGTAATGGCAAGTGAGAAGGTGACATACTTCTTTGCGAAAGCCGGAGGAAGGGTTTCCATTCGCCTTCCAAAATAATATTTAAATGAAACTATACTCGGTGTGATAGGGATTGGGTATATGGAGAAAACGGAAACTAGGCAAAAAGAATGTGACGATGGAAGAACAGATTGGTGATGGACAGAATTAGAAAAACGACAGAGACTGTAAACGTTAAAGAAAAAGGACTCCACTTCAAAATAAGGAAATCAAGAAGACGTGTAAGTTTCCTGTCACAGCCTGGAACTGTATGAAGTTCACAGCCCTTCGAACGGGGAACTGATGGACGTTTTCAACGAATTTCGGAAAAGGAGATAAGCAGATTTAAGTGGAAATGAGCTTCGACTATGTGAAAAATGACAGCAATAGATTGCTAATAAGAACCAACTGAAGCGTGTATGAACAGTTATACTCGTTCCGACACAAAAATTACATGCGAGCACCTTAGAGATTGACCACTTTGTGTCCATGTATGTGAATGTACTGGAAATGGTTCTCAAGTTTGTGAAGTGTCTTTGTTAAATCCAGCAATCGGATTCTCACACGGATGTGGGTGTGTTGCTCTTATTTGCTTTGTGTTCTATTCATGTTATTATATTTATAACAGTGTATTCATACATTTTATTATATATTAATTTACTTATTTGCTTAAATATAAAAAAAATCCCAAACAGTGATAACGTCCTTACCGCATCTCTTGTTTTCACAAAAACCATGCAGCCACGCCACATGTCATTCTTATCCCTTTCTAGCATAGTTACATGTAGGAATCATGAGTTCCAATGACAAAATAAAAGATTATTATTATTATTATTATTATTATTATTATTATTATTATTATTATTATTATTATTATTGCCTTTGCACAGCTTCTAACGCTGGAGATGTATTACGGTGTCAGCTATTATTATTATTATTATAACATTTGCAATAACAAGGTTGCAACAGCATTGTATTTATATTGCATTATTTGATAAAAAAAAATCTTTTGCATAGGAACCGCGAAGGAATTCAAGTTCTCGACGAAAAAACCTGACAAAAAACCGCAAAAAGAATCGACAAAAAACGCAAAACAAAAGGCAACTTTCATCACAAGTACATATATTTATTTTATCTGAATGCTTCTTAACTTTCTCAATGACGGAACGACTCAGTTGACGATATAGAGACGAGATCGCACCATTAATATTTAAACAAGAACATATTCGGTGTATTTGATTCGCAATACTCTTTCAGTGAAATTTCGTATTTTTTGTATCTGTTGTGCTTAATGACTGAATCAGCAGAAATCTTGTATCGATATAAATTTATGTATATTGATATGTCTTGATATGAACTTAAAGGTAAGTGTATATATATATATATATATATATATATATATATATATATATATATATATATACACTTATGTATATGTAAATATATTAACATACATATATATTTATAGTATATATAAATATATGCACATATATATATAGTGTATATGTATGTAAATATATATACGTGTCTGTGTGTGTGCGTGCGCATGTATATGTGTATGTATGCATGTAAGCTTGTGGGTATTATGGGTATGCATGTATGCATGAATGTATGTAGGCATGTTACCTGAAGGCATGTTACCTGAATATGTTATGGAGATGTGTTTTGTCCAATACTGGGAAAAGTGACGCGAAATTAAAGTAGAGATGTAAGGAAAACAGGGAACCGGAACTCGATTCAAAATAGAAAGCGAATCAAGACCAGAAGAAGAACCATAGTTATGATTATCAAAAAAAAAAAGAAAAAAAAAAAAAAGAGCTTTTTCTCCAGTTTGGATCATAAACTTGAAAAAAAGTTATTTGTAATATATATATATATATATATATA
>NC_068997.1:7331505-7339634 GCF_001194135.2 Octopus bimaculoides
ATTATTATTATTATTATTATTATTATTATTATTATTATTATTATTATTATTATTATTATTATTATTTTTTATTACAATTATCATTATTATTAAATAAAAGAAATCACAATTAAAATGGTAAAATAACAGAAATTATTATTATTATTGTTATTATTATTATTATTATTATTATTATTATTATTATTATTATTATTATTATTATTATTATTATCAGTTAGAATGAGATGACCCTTCAAATTTGAAGACAAAGGTGAAATATGTTAGGATCGCCATTAGAATCAATAAAAAAAAAATGAACCAAATCTCATAATAAAATCAATCACATAATTATCTACTTTAGATCTGTTACACACAGAGAAAACCGAGAAAGAAACATTTCATTATTCATATCACCGTAATTTTTACGTCCATATTTTCAACGCGACCTACTACTACACTAGAGTGTTCTGGAAATGTGTGTGATGCATTCTACTAAAAAGTTGTACAAATATGTTTGTATACTTCATCTGATTGCGTTGTCGTGGTGTTTGTCGCTTCGGGTGTTATTTTTGTGTTTTAGTGTTTAGTTTGTCGTGTAGAATATGTGTTATGTATTGTGTCATTGTGTTGAATAGTGATTATTATTGAGTAATCGTGGATCTGTGCTGAGCCTTATTTGGTCCCTGGGTAGCGTTCTTTCTTTTGGGACTTTCTCATCTATGTGTATATTGATACTTTTTCCCTTCATTTTCATTCAGATTCTATGTAATCCCACCTACACCTTTTGTAACCTGCTTCTTCAATATTTCGTTATCCGTTGTCTTTGTGACAATAATAAGCAAAAGATGATTATTATTATTAGTAGTAATATTTTGTGTTCGTTTTTTGTTACCGTAAACCGTTTCCACGAAGTAAGAATAAACGCAGGAAGAAAAAAAATTCAAAGGATGATGTAATTACGCTAAAACCCAAACTAACTGTTCAAAGTTCGGTTGTACATTAGGAATGGAACTCCTCGACCTATCCCATGTCACAAGGGGACTAGGGTTCCGTTGTATTTGTCAAAGTGACGTTCATTAAATCGTTGTCGTTGTCTTCAAAATGGTCTTTCTCATAACTTTTCCGTAGAAGGTCATTGTTACTGCGAACTGCAATAAAAAAAAAAAATGAATAAATGAATAAATGAATGCAAATATAATTATACATTTACATAAATACACATAGAAATATAATTTCGATAAAATAAGTTCCAAGCTGAAGAATCCATTAAATCTCTTGAGAAAGGTGCTGCAATTGGTCGCATTCTAATGATTGAAAAGTAATGAATAAATAAATAGACATACATATACACCAATACATAACATAGATATATATACGCGGGTCAGTCATATATACATACATAACATACATATACGAGGGTGAGTCAAAAATTAATGCCATTTTGTTTAGGACAGGTATAATTACCAACACAGGAACACGTGTCATACATCAAAATGAAGCTGGTCCTCTGTGGCTCACATCCCTACTTCTCAACATAGTCACCGTTTCTCTCAATAGCAATGTTCCACTTTCGAATGAGAGCACGTATCCCTGCCCCGTAAAATTCTGTTGATTGTTCTTTTTCACTACAGTTTTCACTTCCTCGCCACTGGAATAATGTTTGCCTCTCAAACCCTCTTTCATGAGGCCGAAGAGATGATAGTCTGACGGCGCTAAATTATTCCAGGGATGAGGAAACTGCAGTGAAGAAGTGGCTCAAAGAACAGTCAACAGAATTTTACGGGGCAGGGATACATGCTCTCATTCGAAGGTGAAATAAATGATAATATCAATAACTAGATGAAAAAGAATTGGATCTAGGTTGAAGGAGGTTCATTAATAGCGTAAAAGGTGGAGTTTTATTATGGTTATTATTGTACAGTTTCTCTGAAATAATGTTACAAATTATAAATCAGTAATAAAGCAATGGTCGTTAGTGATAATACACTATAGCTATATAATAAGGAACGATATGTTGGAGGTTTTAAATATTCATATGCAGGAAAAATGAAATAAGAATACAATAATGAAAGGGTTATCAAAATAATGGATGAAAATGTGCGCATGTATTGAACAAGTTATTAACTATTTGGAAATATAAAATTTTGAAAGTATTCTAAAATTCTAGGGATCCTATGCTTGCAAGGTGAGACAAATTCTGAGTGTTGATTATGAATTTAGAGTTTTAAAAAGACAAAACTAACACAAATTCTTATGGTTTGTATAAGGTTTGCGAATGATAGCATTCTCGCTGTTTATACGAAAGTGTCTGTTGGTCATTGAATTCCTGCTTTATTTTGGGAAGGAACCTTTATGTCTACATATTTATACAAACATTTTCCACGAAACATATTTTGTAAAATATTCTATTTGAACTGTTGTTTTCCATGCATTACAGTGAATCCCAAGCGAACCTTTTTTACTCACGGCTTGTCAAATTACACAGCTTCATGTCAATCCCAGTGTTATAAAGAAAAGAAAATTTCAACCGTCTCAGAAATTATTATCGATACAGCAATGCAAAGAATATAATTTTCAAAATTTCTTCTTATAGTATTGATTTCAGGTCTATTCGTTCTTTTAATCGAAATAATAAAAGTAATTGTAATTCAAGCAGACATTTCTCGGTATATATTTTAAAGTTTTTAAAATTATTTGTATATAACATGTCAGAATATAATATGATTTGACATAAAACGTAAGATTTAACGTAACGAAAAAAAAAATATGTTCTGTTCTTTAATTGTAGAAATCTTACCATATTTTCTATTTAAAGAGACATTATAACTTTTGTGTCTAAAATAAAAGGAAAAAAATCTCAAAAGACTCATTGCCCTTAGTTTTATTCTTGTATTTCGCATAAAATACCATTCTCTCTATGATATGGAATATAGATTGAATATACCCATTGTTACCAATAGACATTTCCATTATATAGTAGATTTTATTGAAATTTAATATTTCCTATAACACAGATTATGTAAATTGCTTTTTAAAAAAACTGCTATGTAAAAAGATATTAAAAAGACATTAAGTTAAAACTGCTAAACATTAATCTAGTAATGTCATTTCTGAGTCTTCTTCAATATAATAACTGTTAGTAAAGAACTATCGTTTTGAAATTCTGGGATTTTATCTAAGTTTGTGAATCGCAAGAATATTTCATATGATGTATATTAAACACCCTTTTAGATATTCGCACGATTTCCACCTAGCCTTCATGCCATATACGGTCTTATCTTATTTTGTCTTTCCCTTTTTAAGCACATATTAATGGCAAATGCTCTGGAGATGAACGATGAAGGATAGAGTGAAAGATGAAAAAAAAAACAAACAAGCCCAATGTAGAAAGTAGAGAATTCGAAGGACCCAGAGAAGCATGACTAGACAAGTCAGCAGTGAAGCGGAAAACAGAGAGTTGAAAAGAGAATGGTTGCGGGTCACGTGGTAGTGGGGGTGGTGGGCTAGAAAATGTGCTGGAGGGCAGAGGAGAGAAAAGGACAGAGGGGTAAGGTGGTGAAAGAGGAAGGTAGAGTGAGGGAGAGAGGAAGAGAAAAGAGAGAAGAAAGAGAAAAAGAAAGAGGCGTCGCACATTTGGGGTGACAAAGGGGAGATAAGTGCGTGGCGTTTCATAGGATGATAGATTTCGAAAATTAAACAGAAGCATGACGAAGAACGACGAGCGCACACACACACACGCGCGCGCGCGTATGCAGGTATGTAAATGTGTGTGTATATATATATATATATATACATATATATATATCTGTCTGTCCCTGTGCCTATGGCTCTGATTACTCCGGTTAAAACTGACGGTGTGTTCTTGTGTAACTTTATATCTCGCAAATTAGCTGTTCAGTAATTTGAGAAGGTTAAAACAGATACCAGACTGGAATAAACTCTGCTGGGGTGGTCGGGAACCATTAAACTTTTGACGGTGCTGCCCAGTCTTATCCGATAAACTAATAAAAATACAAACACACACACAACACGTTTCTTTCCAATTTCCTTCTTTTCTTTCTTTTTAAAAATCTCTTTGTTCTGTATTTTCTCAACTCTTCTCAAAACCCTTCTTCTTATCCTTTCCTATTCTTTATCCTCCTCTTCCTCGTCTTCTTTCTCCGTTCTCTTTATCTCTCTTTCATATAATCTTCCTCTTTCAGCACTCTCTCCTCCACGATCCTCTATTTCTGTTTTCTTTCGGATTTCTCCATTTTCTGTTCTAATTCCTCGATTTATTCTTGTTTCTTATTTTTGCTATTTTTGCTATTTTTACTGTTGAAATCGTCGTCGTCGTTGTTGTTGTTGTTGTTCTTATTCACCAGCACCAGCACCAGCACCACCACCAGCACCACCACCACCACCATCACCGCCACTTTCTTCTTCTTCTTCTTCTTCTTCTTCTTCTTCTTCTTCTTCTTCTTCTTCTTCTTCTTCTTCTTCTTCTTCTTCTTCTTCTCCCCCTCCTCCTCCTCCTGCTCTTCCCTTTCAGCCTCCACCTCTTTCAAACCTTTCTCTTCCCATTTGGTAATGACCTTTTCAGCCTGGCATTTCAATACTGAATTTAAAATCTCAAATTTATTCTTTCCGTGAAACTCAATATGGCTTTTAAATCACTTCAATGTCGAATCCTTATATACAGTTGCTCCTTTTCTCCTCACCGTATCACTGTTTTCTATCTACCTATCTATCTATCTATCTATCTATCTATCTATCTATCTATCTATCTATCTACCTACCTACCTAACTATCTGTCTATCTACCTACCCACTCACCTACCTACCTGCATACCTGCCTACCTACCTACCTACCTCTTACCCCCCCCTCTCTCTCTCTCTATCTATCTATCTATCCATCTATTTTCTGATATACTATCTCCCTCTTTTTATCTATTTCTATTTTTCCCTATGTATTCATTGTGAATCTCTGCATCTGAAGGCCTGCCTCGCTGCCTGTCTGTCTGTTTGCCTTTCGCTTACAATTTTTCTTTCTACTTTTTTCCATGTACGTATGTGTATGTATGTCTCTCTCTCTCTCTCTTTATCTGCCTGTCTGTCTAATTGCATAACTCTCTCTCTCTCTCTCTCTAATGAAAAACAGAAAACGCATACACCGTAAAGTCACCTCATTAAGCACCTGGAAATAGTCTGTTACAAGAGTTTGGTCATTCTGTAAATAACAAACCGAATGGATGGAATGCACACAGCCTCATTACTAGAATTCCAAGCGGAAGAGACTAGATACAAAGTTTCTGGCGATTCGAGTGTTTGTCACACTTTCACATTCCTATTCGTTATCCCACTTCCTGTCTGATGTCCATACAATGCTGAAGTAAGAAGTCGCCGGTGCAGTATCGGACTGCAAACCCACGGTTTATAAGTTCAAATCTGATCAACTCCTTACGTTGGAAACACTTTGGTCCGTTGTTTCAGTTTATTTAGTGGTCATAGAATAGGCACCAGATCGATCTGGTTCATCCTTAGACCAAAGTTCGCCCCTTGTTTTAGTTTGCCTTGGCATTAAATCCAAATTCTACTTCTGTGGTGACTCTTATATTACATCTTTTCTACGTTAAACTCACCAAGCAAAGAGACCCACGAGGAAAGGAAACATTTTTTATGACTCAGAGAATAGAGGAGAGCATTATATTATTGCAGTTTCTCTGAGATTTATGAAAGAAAGACAAGATCAAATGTCAGACATCTTATCCAAAGTGCTTCTAACAGAGAGTCTTCTGCTGCAGACATTTAAAGCACCGCTCATATATTACTCTCCTATCATAAAATTAATTTTACCATTCTGTTAATTCCCCGCAGAGTAACATGAACGTCACACTATCTTCTCTATATGTTATATAGATCAATTAGTTGATTGACGAACTGTTTCGAAGCTCAGAGAAAACTACCGTGTTTCAATCGTTCCGAAACTCCATTCTACACTTCATCTCATAAATACTTTATACATTTAAAAAAGAATACAGGTGAAAATAAATAATTATTCTCTAAGTGTCTTTGACTATCTTTCTTTTCTCTTTTACTTAGACTGTGGCCATGCTGGGGCACCGTCTTGAAGAACTTTAGGCGAATCCACACCCGTCTTCATTAATTTTTTTTTAAAGCCTGGTACTTTTATTCGCTTGGTCTTTTTGTACCGAAATGCTAATTTACAAGGACGTTAGCACACCAACACCGGTTGTCAGGCGGAGGTGGGGAAAAACACAGACACAAGGACAACACATATTTACCCCTCCACGCCCCCCCCACTATCTGATGGGTTTCTTTCAGTTTCCGTCGACTAAATATTCTCACAAGGCTTTCGTCGGCCCAAAGCTATAACAGAAGACACTTGCGAAAAGCACCTCGGAGTGAGATTGAACCTGGAACGATGTGGCTTGGCAGTAAACTCCTTACCTCATAGCCATACGAAAAAAGAAATAGAATAATTTTCTTTGACAACATATAAAAAAAAGTGGTTTCGATAATTGCACAAAGACAAGAAAATATTCTTCACTTTCAACCGACAACATTATTTTTTCTGACTTGTTTCAATCACTGGACTGCGGTCATGCTAGAGCATCGCCTTGAAGGGTTTAGTTGAACAAATCGACCCAAATACTCACAAGGCATTGGTAGACCCACGGCTGTAGTAGAAGAGTAGTGGGACTGAACCTGGAACTACGTCATTACGAAATGACCTTAACCACACAGATATGTCTGCACCTATTCACTATGTATTGTTTGCCAGCAACAGTAAAGAATAAAGTGATCGGTTAGTTTTGCTTCATTTTGTTATTTTCTTCTGAATCTTAGGAGGCGGTCACAATATTTTCTTTCTTTCTTTGCAAGCGTCTCTCCTTTGAAAGGAAACAACCGCGTTGCTAGCTGTCCCGTACAGTGACCTTTGTTTAATATTCCCAACGTGTCTAGTTTGTTTCTCGCGAAGAATACTAAATAGGAAGTCAGTGCTGGGTTTTAAAGATATAAAAATAGAATCTCGAAGTGCGACTGTTTTGGTTTGCAAAATCGATTTGTCTACAGATTTTTTAACGTCACTTCCTGCTTATTGCGCGAAGTCGAAACCTTTTATTTCGAGCATTATACTGAATGTGAATATGCCTACTCTAGTATACATACGGTATGCTTCTATATATTATTGTTACAATATTTGGTGTGTATCTGTGATATGTAGACTGTTCTATATGTACATATACAAATATAAAAGCGAAATCACATTTATGCTCATATATATATATGTATACACATTTTAAACGCATAAACGTTCATATATGCTTGTGCAAAAACACACATTCTCACAAATGTTTGTACAAATATCAGTATATACTATTAAAATCTACATTATTTCAGATTTAAGTAATAATCTTTAAAGATTAAAATAATAAAACGAATTTTAAAAAATCCTAGAGAATAAAAAGAACGCCACTTTGGTTTATAGAATAAATGGAAAAAATATATTTTCGTTTTATGTATTATATTTATATTTTACGCCATGAAAATGAAACGAAAACTTTTATGGTCTATATTATAGATAATCGTCTTTCCCGATTATTTTATGAACTATCGGCTTTGTCATTTTGGAATCGCTTCTGTGCGTCAATCTTTTTCAACCCTCACAACTGGAATGGTAAAATCAATATTGTAAGGGTTTGAATATGTCTGGATAACAAATACAAAAAAGTTATTAACTTTTATATCTGTTTCAATTCAGTCCTGTGTGTGTGTGTGTGTATGTGTGTGCGCGCGCGTGTGTATGTGTGTGTGTATGTGCGCGCGCGCGTGTGTGTATGTGTGTGTGTATACACATTCTCGCGAACGTATGGATACGTACCTATATATGTGTGCGTGTATACACGTATTCACACACACATATATATATATTCGTGTGTGCGTGTATATATATATATATATATATATATATATATATATATATATACACACACACACACATATATATATATATACACACATATACATGTATGTATGTATATGTGTGTGTGTTTATATATATATATATATATATATATATATATATATGTCTGTGTATATGTATATTCATATACAGGCATAGAAACACGTACTTATCTATCTATCGAC
>NC_068997.1:7339791-7340499 GCF_001194135.2 Octopus bimaculoides
CACACACACACACACACACACACACACACACACACACACACACACACACACACACACACCTATATATAAAAGACAGTTAAAATGTGGAGTAGAAGCCTCTAACAATAACCAGCTGATAACATTAAATAAATAATTTGGGATTTATTGATTTTAACAATAAATGCTTGATAATATTATCCATGATTATTATAAGTTACGTCCACAGTATGTGGCTAAGTTTCTTTCGACTTCAAAGTTGAAAGATTAAAATCAATGTACCATTGAAGCAACAAACAGTATAGATATATAGAAATATGTTCCGTAGTTGAGGTTTAAATTGAACATCATTTAGAACACGGAACGTACTGGAACCACTCCAAACACTATACCTTATTATAATGGTGGTATGGTTTATTTGCCATTAAATATTTACTGCAAACCAAGAAATTGATATTAACGAAACGTCGAGACTTCAAAACATAAAAAAATGTAAGAATAGTTATAACAGACAACAATATCAGTTTTATTACTGGTTTAGGTTTTAATGTTTAACCGTATTGATAGATTATATGAGAGAGATAAGTAGGCATTTAAGCATATAGTTAGACGTAGAAAGATATACAGATCGATAGATCAATTGAGTTAGTAAATAGGTCTTGTTGCTTGAGGTACACCAACGCATTACAACAGCATTTTATATATACATACATACATACATACATATATATA
>NC_068997.1:7340887-7343495 GCF_001194135.2 Octopus bimaculoides
GGCCACCAAGTGATATAATGGGCAGAGGGTCGGACAAAATACCTTGTGGTATTTACTTATGCGTAATATAAGTTCTGAATTGAAATCCCGCCATGGTTAACTTTACGTTTTCCCCTTCGTCTCTGCAAGATCAATAACTGATAATAATATGCCGAAGATCGATTTAATCGAATCTATTCCCTTCCGAACTTCTGCCGAAAATGTGTCATTTACAAATGATTACTTCTCTTATATTTAAACATGAAAGTGTGTTTGCAGCAGCGACGACCACAACAACAACAACAACAACAACAACAGCAGCAGCAGCAGCAGCAGCAGCAGCAGAAGCAGTATCAGCAACAGCAAAACGGCAACAAGAGAAATAACATCATCATCAGAGAGTGAAGACTATATATGTGTGTGTGTGTGTGTGTGTGTTGTGTGTGTGTGTGAGGGCATATGTGTATGTGTGTGTGTGTGTGTAAAGACTGGAATGTCGTACAAGTTAACCAAAATATTTTCCCAATAAAAAAGACACAATAACATATTTCAGTAACGGCTTGATCCGTTCGTCTAGTTTCCAAAGAGATTCTTGTCTGTCTGTGTTTCGCATCTGTTGCATATTTTTCACAATAAAAATATCATTGTTTTGTCAATATCTTACTCTGTTTGTGTATTTTCGATTGACATCATATTGTCTCCTCTATGTTCCTATCGTCTTCCTACAATTCTGTTGGACATTATTGTTATGCCAGTGTCCGTCTCTCTACCTATATTTCCGATAAACACCATTATTGTTTAGCTAATGGTCGATTCCACTCGTAGACTTGTGCATTGAAAACTCTTCGTTTATTTCCAGAAGGATACATACATGCACACACTCACGCGCACATATCACACACACACACACACACACACACACACACACACACACACACACACACACACACACACACACACACACACGTATGGCGGCGAGCTGGCAGAAACGTTAGCACACCGGGCGAAATGCTTAGCGGTATTTCGTCTGCCGCTATGTTCTGAGTTCAAATTCCGCCGAGGTCGACTTTACCTTTCTTCCTTTCGGGGTCGATTAAATAAGTACCAGTTACGCACTGGGGTCGGTATAATCGACTTAATCCGTTTGTCTGTCCTTGTTTGTCCCCTCTGTGTGTAGCCCCTTGTGGGTAGTAAAGAAATAACACACACACACACACACACACACACACACACACACACGTATGGCGGTAAATTGCCCGGATGGTTTGAGTGTCGGCTGGAATATATTGCATTATTCTAACAGTACGTGCTCTGAGTTCAGTCCCACCGTAATCAGCTTTGCGATTCGTTCTCGGGAGTCGATTATTAAACACCAGTGGAGGCAGGTAGAATGGACAAATTGTCTTATAGTCTTTTTGCGTTGTAACGCCAAGACCTGCGACGATGACTCTGGGCCCCAAACTGTATCGGTTTTGTCCTTTTCTTGGACAACATCAGTGATGCTGTGAAGAGAGACTTGTATACACGAACAAATACAAGATTTCTAAGAAGATTCTTACTCAAACTTGTTCCTGAGAGAGGAAGATTTCATGTGCAGACCGCCTATAAAGGACAACATAAGAAACACAAGCGCTCTGCCTTTCTCTCTCTCTCTCTCTCTCTCACACACACACACACACACACACACACACACATATACTCCCTGACATAGAGACAAATCCACTAACAAGGATTTGGTCGGCCCGAGACTATAGTAGAAGATACTTGCCCAAGGTGCCACGCAGCGGGACTGAATCTGGAAGCATGTGGTTGGTAAGCAAGCTACTTACCACACAGCCACTCCTGCGCCTATATATATACGTATAATTTTTACAACACTCTCTGCAACGCATTCAATTAACTTTGTAAGACGCAAATATCTATGGACATTCTCAGAAGCACATTTATGTAAACTTTGTTTTAGTTGATATAAATCCCAATCTGTCATATTCTACTTTGAGTCTGAACTATTTGAAAGCCACACTCGCAGACAACTTGTGTACATAATTATTGTTAATTATTATGGCATGATTTTACCAACAAAATCAGAAGAGATTTGCCTTTCGTTTGCTGGACAGAAAAAAAAAATGGGAAAAATTATTGCTAACGTTACGATAAACCTTTTAATTTCTTCAAATACAAATAACACAGGATATAATAGATAGCTAAATTGATAGATCAGTAGATAAATAAATAATTAGATAAATAGATAAGGCGATCGGATGATAGATAAATAGTTTGACTATTTCCTTTCAATATGTCTACGATATTTTGTATGCGTATATGTATTTAAGCGTGCAAATTTTTACAAGTTTCAAAAATGATTATAGATAATCCATTTATTAACGTTGCTAGTCTCTTCTCAATGAGTTTACCATTTACCATTCCTCTCCTTTATTGATTGTTCAACAACAACCCCCATAGATATACATGCACGTGTGCAGACACACTAACATACAAACACACTAACACATAAACACATTGATCTTTTTCTCATCCCTCTGACTGTCAGACAGTCTGTTTGTCTGTTTCTTTCACTCTCCCTTCCTCGTCCTCTCTCTCTCTCTCTCTCTCTCTCTCTCTCTCTCTC
>NC_068997.1:7343697-7345090 GCF_001194135.2 Octopus bimaculoides
AACAGCATGTATTTATCATATTTTTAATCTATTTCTTGTTTTCTACAAACCTCAGCTTTTACGCTTCAAAATTCACATACAACAATTCACCCGATTCTCCAGTCACGTGTTAAACCGAACCAACTTAAATACTATTCCATATATCGTCCCATCTCGTGGTTCAACGTGCCTGTTGAAACAAGTCACCTCATTAAAACGCTGTCTTATTTCCTTCAACATACAGTTTCTGAGTTTACTAACGATTTACTAAAGGCAGCATAGAAAAAAAAAAAAAAAGAAGTAGCACAACAAAGAGCAAACGTATCGATATTCAATTGGCTCGGAGGACATCAAAAAGGTTTTGAGCGTTTCTCATTCTCTTGACGAAGTCATAAAAAAAAAATAACAGTAATATCTACTTCACTGCTGTCACCATTTAACACTCCACGGTCACTTGACCTGCTAGAAATAGCGGCGAAATCTGCCATAAATTAAACTCTACTGTCTTTAATATAGCAGGATACACTGAATAATGCAGCTTTTGATATGTTTTGGAATACGGATTGGTCACGATTGGAAGGCCTTTCCTCAAGGATGTGCTCGGTCAGGCTTAACCTAAGGCTAAGCAACTACAATAATAACCGATGCAAAACCATCACGAATACTCGGTGCTGGTCTCACAGAAATTGCCGTAGGCAGATCTTGTCTGGGTGCAGATTTAATGTTCTGATTCTTATTTAACTAATCCACAGATTAACAAAATTGGTAACGGACTCAGTTTTAACTTTTAACGGTAACTATGAGCATGCTTTACACATCGCAAGTTGCTCAGTCAAGCGCCATTTCACTGTTGCAATTTTCCAGATGAATTTTGTTCTAGTGGCGGCAATTCGACATGGTCTCCTTTTTTCAGTTCTATAAGCAACTTTATTCAATGAATTTCAGAAACCAAATTAAATAATTCGTCAAGTGTTACTGCCATCATTAACACTTCAACAATTAAAAATACCATCTTCCAACTATCATCAAGATACAAACGCCACCACCACCACCACCAGCACCAGCACCAGCACCACCACAATTACTACACAACAACAATCACAATAATCTTAACTTCACTCTCTGCTGCTAATAACACCATCACCATTAATGTCATGCCAACCAGAATTATTCCAACTATTAATAACACCAGCATCATATCATCACTGAAAGTTGATGTCTAATCAAATAGAAAACATTTTTAATTAAGAAAATCGTTTGTCTGTAATTTAGTATTTTGTCTGAGGTAAAGACTAATAAATAATTAGGTTCTTAACACTAGCAGTGAAATTTTCATTAATTTAACACTTCCTCCGTGCTTTTGTGTTATATTCACATTAATATATAAATATATATATATATATATATATATATA
>NC_068997.1:7345487-7346270 GCF_001194135.2 Octopus bimaculoides
ATATATATATATATATATATACATACATACATATACAGACATACATACATATACATACATACATATACATATAGATATATATAGTTACGGTGTAGTCTGTTAAGGACGTAGTAGAAGAGTACAGTATAAAGCCCGTCCACCTTCAGATTAGTAGTCGTAGTGTTATGCGTACATCCGGGTTTGCGGTTGGGCCTCTGTCCTATATGGATAGATAACTGAGAAAATTGCAGGGTAGCAGTTGCATAATCAAGTATCTTCACACCTGGAGAACTACATTGCGCGGAAACAATTGTAGTGATTAAAAAATATATGTCCAACCGTACCCCTTCTTGTTGACTCCAATTTTTTCAAACACACACAGAGCCACACACACACAGACACACACACACAAGACACACACACACACATATGTATGTATGCACACACATATATATACATATATATACACACACACATATATATGTACATATATACCCCATACTCACATGTATACACGAGCCTATATATATAAATATATATGTATAATCTTTTATCTTTTGCTTGTTTCAGTCATTAAATTGCGTCCATGCTGGGGCACCGCCTTGAAGTATTTTAGGTGAATAAATCCACGCTAGTATTGTATTTAAGCTTGATACTAAACTTACTCAATCGGTGTCTTTTGCTGGACCGCTAAGTTACGGGGACATAAACACACCAAAACCAATTGTCAAGTGATGTGGGGGAACAAACACAGACTCAAAGATACACACGTTCACATAATTTTATATATATATATATATATAT
>NC_068997.1:7347313-7349686 GCF_001194135.2 Octopus bimaculoides
TATATATATATATATGTTGGTTGTATTTAGGGATGGTCATGTTGCCAGTTTAGCCAATAAAAACACACGCACTATATATTTGGTGTTAATCTGCCAGAGTTCTTTCGTCACACTTCTGTGACCTCATCAGTGGTCCTTTGCTTTCTTCTTTCTTATTTCTTATTACAGTTTATTAATTAAGGTTGTTGAAAGGCCAGGTAACCCTATCAAATCCCTAATCGGTAGAACCTACCCTTTTAGTAGAACCCCCTGTACTGATAGGAACTGTACTGTATGTAGATTTAGCCCACAAACAAACTGTAAAGCCAGAAATGTAGTCTATAGTATAAGATATACAGAGGGACGATGTAGTAACAAGACAACGACGTACGTAGGGGAAACGGCACGGAGCATAGGAGAGCGGGTAAATAAACATTGGAGGGAACTTAAGGAAGAGAAGAGCTCATCGGTTCTGTACCAGCACGCCGAGTAGGAACATGGAGGCTCACTCAACAACATAGAAGTTAAAATCTTGTCCACACATAGAACAGACGCAACGCTTAGACAAATTATAGAAGCTATACACATAATAGAAGATAAACCTAGCCTGAATAGGAAACTGGAATGGAACACTAGCACACGCACCACAACATATGACCGAATAAGATCCCCATAAACTGATAACAATATGAACAAAATATAATACAATACACATGGAATGAAATAACTATTTACGTTAACAAAATTAAATTAAATTAAATACAAAAAAAAAGAAAGAATAGAAAAAGTTTGTATTTGGAGGCTGATATGTTTATCAATGGTATCCATCAATGGGTTAACGGTGGTGGAAACTGTGATGTTAATGCCCTTTTATACACATGACTGACACAAGCATGTGTAAAAAAATGCTATCGGAAACCTAATCGGAAATCGAAACCGGGTTTTCGCGTTCAATTTTCAAAAAAGGTTAGTTCTATTCTCCGCTGATATTGGATCGTTCGGTCGATAATGAAAGTTTCATCTTCATGTTGCGTGTCTGAGGAAAGTGTGTCATGATTCCTTCTCCAAGCTAGTGAAGGATTTAACTTTAATACACCCGAACCAGTAAGAAAGAGACTCTCTACGCAGTTGTTCCATTTGCAAGGAATAGCGGCCAAATCTCTCAACAAAACTACATTGTTAACAAAGAAAGAGAAATACTGGTTTCAAATGTTGGCACAAGGCCTGCAATTTCGTGGTGGGGAAGGAGTAAGTCGATTACATCGGCCGCCAGTGCTCAGCTGGTACTTATTTTATCGATCCCCAAAAGGATGAAAGGTTAAATCGACCTCGAGGAATTTGAGCTCAGAAAGTAAAGACGGATGAACTGTCGCTAAGCATTTTGTCCGGCGTGCTAACGATTCTGCCAGTTCAATGCCTTAATAGAGAAAGAAATATTTTAGATAATGTAGTAATAGACACTCCTAAACTGCTAGGATGGCCACGGTTCTAATCTTTCGCTCATAGCTCTGCTCGTTCCGTTCCTCCTAAGGAACAACAACCACAAACAAACACAGTACAGTAAGCTGATGAAACGCCGAGTTAAACAATTTCACTCAGTTAAACAAGTGGATAACTGAGCGTTATGTGTATGAGGACACACACACACACACACACACACAACGCGCGCGCGCGCAGAGTCTCTTACAGTGTTGTTCACTCTCTGATTTAGGAAAGAATCTTGTTATTCACAATGGACTGCTTTATCAATGAGCAGGTCAGAGACATCTGACGGAAGACATTGATCAAATTAACTTGATGATGGAACGAAATAATGAAATTTGTGGTGTGTGTCTTACAAATGAAGTACCTACGTGACTACAAAAGTATAGAAAATCAGACATCAGCACTGTTGTCTGTAATACTAAGTCCGACTTGCTTATATTTAAACCACTTATATTTTCTAACGACGGTTAGTGGGGGACGAGAAATGTGTTATAGCAAGGTGTAAAGGCGATAACAAGACGGTTTGAAATGTTACCATCTTTAGATGCTGTCTTCAGAATATCATAGATTTGAACATAAAGCATCGAGGGCTGAAGCTAAATACTGAAAGGAATTTTAATGCCCTGCTCTATAGTTTCTGCATTTAGCTAATCTTCAAGTATACGTATATATTATATAATATATAAGCTAAGAAGTTATGTAATGTAAGAGCTCTTATGTAATATAATAATGTATATTATAGCATGTTATACATGAAGAGATAAAACCATTACATAATAGTAAAAATAAAACTCAAAAGTTCCAATTGTTTTTAATCAATGATTAATAAACAATATAGTTATTGATTTACAATAGTTTGAATGTGTGAAAGACAGACTGCAGATTATATATATATATATATATATATAT
>NC_068997.1:7350705-7351971 GCF_001194135.2 Octopus bimaculoides
CAATGGATTAACGATTTTGTTTGTCCATTGTCCAGTATTGCTTTTTTTTTATAGACCCAGAGTTTGAACTGAAACTGTAGAAAGTCGAATATATTTAATAAATTAGGTACCAAGTGTATCAATAAAAGTGATGAACATCAACAACCTTGGAGACGGAGACGATACAGCCTTGCTAACTTTGATTGGAGATGGAGACGATACAGCCTTGCTAACTTTGATTGGAGATGGAGACGATACAGCCTTGCTAACTTTCGAGAGAGATTCTTTCCAGAACCTTGACGTTGGGAGGAACATTGTCATCTTCTATCCAACAGAGCTTTACCCATGTTCCTTCCATTACACAATGCTTTTCAGTGCATCTCCTACTCCCATCAAACTCTTTTCTCTCTCACTCTCTTTCTTTCTCTCTTTGAATAAATCCTGATATTTAGAGGCATGTTTTAGTGTGTCCAGTTCTCAAGAGCGGTATCACAGAGACATTGCCAACGACCATCGCATCGCACTTGTTTCCAATATTACAAAAGTTGAATGAAGATTGAAGACAACGTTCTCCATCAACGTTAATAGTTCTGTCTCATCTAGGACTATCAGAAGTACAACAGAATTGCAAAGCCAGATCTATTGGAGGGCTACTTGTCTGTCACCAACCAGAAGGCACTCATTCTTGAGAAATTTATTGAAAACTGTGCTGTTGCACTTGATATTAATAAAACATTCGACCGTCTGTGGCATGTGAATGTCCTAGGAAGACATTTCCCTTGTAGGTTCCATATGTCTCTCATTACTTGGAGAAGCTCTTTCTAACTACATTCTGGCTTACTAAAGGCTCAGTTTTGTTCTCCCTCACTCCCGTATATCAAACACTTACCATCGCCTCAAACAACGCCCACCCATAGACAAATGGTACCATCCTTCATTTCACCTAACTTTCCTCACTCAACGCCATCCATATGCAACCTACATGCCTCACACCAAATCTGAACCGATTTCCTGGACGAAAACCGCGAAAACACCAGCCAACAGAGTCATGATGATCTCGTTTCCTTCATTGGTAAAAAAAGAAAAGAAAGATATATTAACTGTCCATGCAAAAAGAACATTGACGTGTGCAGTAGTTCATTGAGATGAAGTGCTTTCAATTAGTCCTCAAGATCGCTGCAAATATTAAGCCTTACCATCACTAACGAACTCATAGAGCGGACATATATTTTCACCAGCGCGAAGATTGCATTATAAAGCTTTCATCTTTAAACAGCTACCGCTTTA
>NC_068997.1:7352984-7354957 GCF_001194135.2 Octopus bimaculoides
ACCACCACCACCACCAGCCAAAAGTATCTGACATGAAATCCCCATTGCTGTGTTGTGTAATCGATAGACGAACATGCTAACCAGTCGATAGGCAGATAACATGGTATCACATGACGTACTTCGGAGTATAGCTACACATGTTTGCGTGTGCGCATGTATACGTGTGTGTGTATGCATATATATACATACATACATATATATATATATATATGTGTGTGTGTGTGTGTGTGTGTGTGTGTACAAACGTGCACACACACACACACACACACACACATGCGCAAACACACATATATATATGTATGTATAGAAATTTATATATTTTTTTGTGTGAAAATATTATACAAAATTATGAAATTATGTAATACCGTTTCTGCTAAATTCCCTAAGATGTGGCATGAATATGTAAATACGTAACATTAATATGTAAATTTGTAATATTAAACGTTAACAAATATGAGTCGAAGGGAATTGATGTCGATGTGAATCAAACGTTGCCTGTTGAAGTTTTTTGCGGTTTTTCTTCTCAGTAATATTTCTGTTAATATGAATGTTTCACATTGTCTCCACGTCACAGATTTGTAGGACAGAGGTTTAGACGTTTCAGTCAACCATACCATATAACTGCTACTTATTTTATTGACGCTAGAGGGCGTAAAAATCAAAAGTCACATCCAAGTCAACCATCGCGTTATTCGAACTAACGACGTTAAAGGACGCACACTGCCATAATCATTGAACAGACACTTTCCTGCAGTTGGATTGGACCCAGAACCTTATGATTGCGAAGCGAACGTTTTAACCACATAGCCATGGTAAAGTTGAAAGATAGAGTGAGGATTTTTGGATTGGTATGAGTTTGCCTTCCGTTAATTGATCAGAATAATTTAAGCCCAACATTACAAGTTGAAGAGTGAGATGTGAAAATGCAAGCTATCTATTAACACTTCGCTGGACTGAACTAACGATGAATTATGATGTTACTAGAAAGCAGACGACAACGAAATACAGGCTGTTGACCTTTCGGTTAAAAGTGTGATTGCTCTATCAACCCGATTAGCTGCGATTCTATTATAATAATGGTAAATCTGTTCTTTAACCAGACATTTATATGGCGCTTCTCTTGTTCTATATGTTTCGTTTTTTATTCTCTTTTGTTTAAAAGTATTTTTATCTAACCTTTCAAAATTTTATATATCTAACACCGCCACAATCACCTCCCACTATTATCCGCGCCATCATCACCGTTGCTATCATCGTCATCGTAGTCACCACCAGCACCACCACCAGCACCACCACCGTCACCCTCTCCTCCTCCTCTTCGCCATCATCATAATCATGTCCAGCAACAATACTTCCAATGTATGTCAATCACAAAGAACCAGACAGGACCCGCGGGGGTTTGTTTTGTGTTAACACATTATAATAAGAAGCATTGTCTTTTCAGCTGATTTGTAGGGCGAGAAAAAGTAAAACAAAAATCGATGTTTTCGGTTATCTCTTGCCATGGATGTGTATGAATTGCGAAGATGATGTGCCAAAACCACATATTGCCAGGAACTAAATATAAAATTTTCACTTTCTTTTAGAATAAGAAAACTAATTATAGAAGCTAGTATTGACATAAGTAAGATGGCATCATTTAATAAATTCAATATCGGCGGCACTCGATTGCAAAATGCTGGTAAATTTCATAGAAATTAGAATTCATCTCATTCACCCTCACCTTGGTTTCGTGTTCTGGGGACAATCGAGGTTTTATAGTGAGGCACTCAGCAGTCATGACACCATAGCCTAGTATCTGGAGATGATTCCCTTGCGACACAGATCTTGAAATCATCCGAGTTTAATTGAAGCTTTTCCTTTCTCTGTTCCATATCATACTACATTTCCATCAGCGAGCGGAAGACTTCACATGACCCGTTCCCGCGTACACGGCGCACGCGCACACACACACACACACACACACACACACA
>NC_068997.1:7354995-7356402 GCF_001194135.2 Octopus bimaculoides
AAACACATGTGCATACACATATGCACGCACGTATACACCAATATTTATATACACTCACACACACACATACACACACGCATATATATATATATATATATATACTTGGGAATGGTTTTACAGATCTGTTTAGAGATAGTTGTCCCTCTTTAGAGAATGTGTACCATATCGTTTAGTTCCTCAGAAAACTTTGAATCGCTCTATATATAACAGTAGCATACGAGGATATAAAATGAAGAGCCGTCTTGTTTGATATAACAAGTTATTTAGTCAGGCAGTAAATTTTATATGATGTACTTATATAAAGCAAAAGCGCAAGTCAGAACACTCGAAGCATGAAAGACCAAGATTTCCAAATTGTTATTTACTTTATACACCTTTCAGGTATTCTGTATTACGGGGTGTTCTATATAAACATGTATGACGCAGATCTTTGTTGACGATAACCTAGGATATGTCACACTAAATTACAACGAGCCTTTTAATGCATATATACACACACTCACATTAAAGGCAATGGATTGACACTGCATCCACAAGCTAGGAATAAATACCCTGCCACGAAAATCACAGATGTAGATTATGCTAATGGTTTGATGCTACTTTCCAATGAAGCTAATAAACCAAGCAGAAAGCCTTCTGCATCGTCTTGGAGATTCAACCAAAGGTATTGGTCTCTATGTTAACTAAGGCAAAACAGAATACGTAAGCTTAAATCAAAATGGAACAATCAAGACGGGATCTCGGCTGCATAGAAGTAAAATGTACAGCTGTGGAAGTCATCTAATTACATACATTGATAAGACCTGGAATTCCATTGACAAATTACCTCTTGATTTGCAAACAACACGAAAAGGAACCTCTTTCAAGTAATTTTTAGCTCTGTTCTATTGTATGGCAGCTCAGCATGTGTCCTTACCTCAAAACTGGAAAGAAGATTGCATGGAGTCTCCATTCGCATGCTAAGAGTGGCTTTGAATGTTACCCGGAGTGATCATGTGATCAAGAGTCAGATGTGCAGGGCATCCGTGGAGAGCTGAAGACGGAATTGTTAGTGAAGTTGTTTTGCGGGAGAAGAGAGAGGAAGACAAGCCAAGACCTGTGTCAAGCAGATTTGTAACTGCATTAACTGCAACCGGTCTGACCTGTCGAATACGATGAACGATAGAAGTGGATGGCAACAATGAGGCATCCATTTCTATCGTTCATAGTATTCAATGCAAGATGGGTCGAAACGATCGTTTTGATTAATAAAGAATCTCGCGAATTTTAGTTTCTCTTTCTCTCATTTGCTACACACACACATACACACATGAATATACATGTATACATTTATATATTCATATATATATGTGTGTGTGTGTGCATATATAATATATATATATATATATATATATATATATATATATA
>NC_068997.1:7358681-7359077 GCF_001194135.2 Octopus bimaculoides
ATATATATTTATATATATAAATGAATATTATTAATATAGTCATACACACAATATATATGTGTATATTCTATGTTGTTACCTCTCTCTCTCTGTCTCTCTGTCTGTCTGTCTGTCTCTCTCTCTCTCTCTCTCTCTCTCTCTCTCTATCAAGCTATCTGGCTATCTAGCTAGCTAGCTATCACACACACATACATATCTATACACATACATGCAAATATAGAGAGATAGAGAGATAAGAAGCGGAAAAAAGAAAGAGAAAAGGGAGAGGAGTTCGTGAGTAAATAAATAAATATACGAGTGTTTGTGATAACCTGGACACTTCGAGTAGACAACAGAGAAGAATGGGGGGAGATAGATAGAGAGAGAGAGAGAGAGAGAGAGAGAGAGAGAGAGAGA
>NC_068997.1:7359087-7359353 GCF_001194135.2 Octopus bimaculoides
GAGAGAGAGAGAGAGAGGGAGAGAGAGAGAAAGAGAGAGAGAAAGAGAGAAGAAAAAGAGGATAATGGAGATATATAACGACAGTAAGCGTGTGTGTGTGTGTGTGTGTGTTTGTGAATCATAAATATTAAGATAAAAGAATATGTTTGTTCGGGAGTAAATAATAAATAATAAATGATTAAATGAAGCTAGGTAGACAGAATGATGAACAGAAGAAGTGAGAGAGAGAGAGAGAGAGAGAGAGAGAGAGAGAGAGAGAGAGAGAG
>NC_068997.1:7360289-7364450 GCF_001194135.2 Octopus bimaculoides
ATATACACATATATATCATTTGTTACCTACGTACGTTTCACCATTGTGGTTATGTCGCTATTTGCATCATCTGCAGTGGATGTTCCCAAATATGAAGACTAATCTTTCTAGTGAGAGAAATAGAGAGTGAGAAAGATATAGAGAAATAAAAGAGAGTGAGAGAGAGAGAGCAAGAGTGAGAGAGAAAGAGACTCATTGTCCCACCTATTGCAGCAACACAGGTGAGAATGAAAGGTTTGGATGACTTTGGGGATTTCTTGGGATTTGAGAGCGGCTGAATCCGCCTCGTATTGTATTCCACCGCCTTAACAAAGTAACTGGTTTGCTCATAGGTCTTTTCGATCGAGATTGAGATGCCTGGGGATAAACAACAGTAATTGAAACAACAATGTGATGCTTTGTCTCTGTTTAAGAAATCCTCATCGTCGTCGTCGTCGTCGTCGTCGTCATCATCCTCATCATCATCATCAAATCCAGTTGAGGAAGTCCCTTGGTGGCTGACGATAATATGTGCATCTCTGATCACAAGCAGTAGTGGACAATCATCATAGCCATGTGTTGAGAGGAATTCTTTGGGATTTGAATAATTCATCTCTAGAAACATAGGTTTTTCGATCAACATCCATAAACGACTCTTATTCAGTGACCTTTTGAGCGGGATGGGCTACCCCACCAGAAGAAAATTCTAACAGGGCCTCACCTGCAAGGTCATGTGCTGTTTATCTTGATATGAGATCACTATGTCGCGCACATGTGATGCATGTACCTGGTATACCCTTATCAGACGGATAGTCATGATCCTCAGTGTCACTTTGATGTCATGTACTGTACTCTCAATAATAATAATAATAATAATAATAATAATAATAATAATAATAATAATAATAATAATAATACAAAATTATTTAACTCAGAACCAGGGAAAAATTGGTACAAACAGTCACAAGGCATGTGCAAAGCAAAAAGTATTTTCAGTCTTCAAGGAAACCAAAAACTACGCAAAAGTGTTCGTAATACTTGACAACTATGAAGAAAAAGAAGAAACAACAAAGGCGGTAAAGCAACTAAAATACAAGCTAAAACTGGAATTATAAAATACCACGATAAACGATGGCAAGAAGAGTCCTTACATGACAAACACTGAGATAAGCTAAACAGAAAATAAATATACAATGTAAAATTCCAACAATGGTTGAGAAACTCAGGACTCAAAGCAGAGACTGAACGAAGAAACACATAATGAAGAAAAACGCAATAAGTAACTGCAGAATATGTGACGATAGGGAAGAAAAAATAAATCATATTGTCTCTGGATTCCCAGTCCTGGTTAAGATGGAATATATCCACAAACATGACAAAGCTGTACCAGAACTATGGAATGACAACAGAAAAAAAAGGTAGTATTTCCCAGAAAAGGCCTCAGAAAATGACAAAACAGTCACCCTCTGAGATATACTAATATACATAGCTAGGAACATCAAGGCTAATAGGCAAGACATTGTTGTCAGGGACCATTAAAAAATGCCTTCTAATCGACATATCTGTCTCAGTAGATGACAATGTATCTCTAAAAGAAACGGAGAAACTCTCGAAATACAAAGATCTGGAAATAGAGATAACCAAAATATGGAGTCTGATAAACGAAATAGTCTGTATAATCATAGCTGTATTAGGTACGGTTGGAAACATACAGGAAAGTACATTATCAAAACACCGGGACTTATGAATATATCTAAAATACAGAAAATATATTGCCTGCAGTACAAAAGTGGTTCTTAATCTTATCTAGCATAGAAAGATAATCGGCAAAGATGACCTTGGCAGTATCCGAACTGAAAATATAAAGAGTTTGTCATTGTTGCTCTCACAGTAACTGAATACACAGTTTGTTAGAGAGAAACAAATAGGATGATGGCGAGGAGAGGTTATGATTCGAAGATATTTATCAGGAATAAAATAAAATCCGAATTGAATATAGCAGGAATAGAAAGATAAACTTAAATATGGCTTGACTAGACAACGAAAAGAAAGAAAGAAAGAAAGAAAAAAGAAGTTTGATGGTGTCTCGCAAACGAAATTCTGTTAAAGACCATACTAGATATAATTAGTTCCATTAAATACAACATGAGATAATTAGTGATATTAAATATAACATGATAGGGCGGAGAACAGCCGTACACGTTCAACAATAAAATGAGTGAATAACAACTCAAAGAATTCTCATTAATAAAAGACTATTCCAAATACTATTCTTTCAACATTGTTCATTTGATTGGTTTTTACAACTAAATCCTGTAATAAACCAAAATAGTTGTGAATACAAGTATGATAGGTTAGGTATAAACGACCGTTTATAGAAGGAGAGATTTCCATAAATGAAGATGAAAAGTTGGATTATAGCGTTTTTTTTTTAGCAATGACCTGTCTGAAATAAAAGGAAAAAGAAAAGAAAAACAAATGTAGTAAGGTTTATGAAGACATAATGTAGAGTTTCATAAAAATAATGATAAGAAGTAATTATAACACGTGAAAGCCAAAAAGTCTCAAGGAATAAATAGAATATTGAAGAAAGTAAGAGCAAAACCAGACAGAAATATCAGTGTCGCATTAGACAAGCACTCAGATCAGATCTAAATTCATAGTCATAGATATTAATACATTAGCCATAATAGAAATAAGTATAGTTAGTTTTAATGTAATAAACTAGAAGATGAACGGACTGAAGAGAGTAGATAGAACAACAAGGAAAATGAATAACAGCGTTTAGAATATTATCTCTAAAAGTAGACATTGATGAAAGCAGGCATTTACTGCAAACAGAAGTCGGAAGAGCAGTGGTATAATTAGATAACTATAAGTTTGATACTGTAGGCTAACAAAAACGTAGAGCAAAATACAGTAATAGATTAATACATGGTGGTAAAGAAAAATTCTCTGCTATGAAGGAAGATGACAAATGTAGCAAAAATCTGGAGTAGGGGGAGGGGAAGAGCAAAGAGCGCAAAGCGAAATCATAAAAGAATGGAAAAGAAAATTAAAAGAAAATTAGATGGAAAAGTACTTCAGATGTTGAAAGTAGTTGGAGGGAGAAAAACTTTCGTAGACAATCAAGACAACTTCGGACATATTTCAGTCTGATATCTTTCAGTACTGATATCTTTCAGTACTGATATCTTTCAGTACTGGAAATATCGAGTATTTTGTAGTCTATGCTTCGCTGATGAGGTCCAATTTAACTAAAACACGCCAAGAGTTGTCTACCGTATTATACTGAAATAATTAAAATAAGTTCTAATTTAGGCACACCTCTAGAAATGTTGAGTAAAGCGGATCACGCGATGCTATCGACTCTAATAATTAACTGATACTTTATTTTGTCGACTCAGGAGGAGTGAAAATTAAAAATTGACCTTGAAATATTAGCCATTCAACTAATATATTTCCCTTGCCGCATAAGTATTTTTAATTAGATATTTCATAATCACTACAATACTTACAACACTTAGAGTAACTTAACTATCATTTTTTATGCAGATGGCATCTCGGGGAATTACTTTTAGCGCTAATATTTGTCAAAGCATATTCTGGAAGATTTGAAACGTGTTGCTTGGGTACCTGCAAAAATTATCCTGTTCACATCTGGGAGTGAACTAATTTCGATATATCGCCATCAAAACAAATATATTTCACAAAAACATTTTTCTGTCTTTAGTCTGAATGTTTTACAAAATTACAAGGTGGAATTTCTTTGATTTCTTTTTCGAAAGTTCTTTTGTGTTTTACATTATACAACCTCTTGAATTTTAGAGTTCTTCCTAGCCTGCATTTTATATCAAAATCTTCCCGGTTGCTGCGCGTTCTTTAAAGATATTTCGCACGAGACTACATTATAGCGATCGATTGACAGAGTTGTTGCAACTTCGAGCAAATGCGATGCGCTTTCTGTCTCGATTCGTTGTTTCCAGTGTTCAAATCTCAGCGAAGTTAACTTTGCTTTCATCTTTCAGGAATCTATAAAATAAAAACGGCCAAGAGCCTAACCAATTCATCTCCCCATTCTCTCTAAGCAAGTTTTTGTCTTATTGTGTGTGTGTGTGTGTGTGTATGTATGTATGTATGTATGCATGTATGTATGTATGTATGTATGTATGTATGTGTATA
>NC_068997.1:7364476-7366277 GCF_001194135.2 Octopus bimaculoides
ATATATATATATATATATATATATATATATATATATATACATAAAGTGTAGTATATTGCCACTTAAGTGTGGCTGACCCCTAGGGGTGGATGTTACTGTTGCCTTTAGCCCCAGGAGGACATCTCCTCCAGCTGGCTTATCGACACACTACTGTGTCCTGTTTGCCAAGGGAAGTTATCCCTCCCTTGGCAAACAGGACACACTAGTGTGTCGATAAGCCAGCTGGAGGAGATGTCCTCCTGGGGTTAAAAGCAACAGTAACATCCACCCCTAGGGGTCAGCCACACTTAAGTGGCAATATACTACACTTTATCGTGCAGTTACTGTTAATACTTCATTTAGAGAATTAACATATATATACATACATACGCATATGTATATATGCATATATTTCTATATATATCTCTGTGAGTGTATATGATTATGTGTGTGTGTGTGTGTGTGTGCGTGTTGTATGTTGTGCCAGTGGGCATTGAGTGTGTTATGTTCGTTTCGCCGTAGTTTCTGCGCGTTTGTGGTGTGCGCGTGCGTGCATTTGGATGTTTATAAAACTTTCCCGACTGATAACACTAATCTTTTTCGACCAGTTGAGGATTATAGGCAAACAAAATTGCACATGTACATACAACCACTCACAACCACGCAGTCAAACACACACACACACGCACACACGCACACACACATTCGAGCAACTTTAACTTGAGCAATAAATTGATATTTATCCATTAATAACATTTAAATCTTATTAAATGATTCAATGCAAATGTATTCATCAATGTCTGTGAATTAAAACTATTTCGGAAAAATGAATTTTATAAATCAATAAAAACCTTCAAACGACTAAAAAAAAAAACACACACGCACGAAAAACAAAACAAAACAAAACAAAACAAATTGTAGCAAAATTTTCTTTTGACGAAGAAATCAATGTAAAGGACTATACCACATTACTGGTATTTAGTTGAATTACAGACAGGAAATTCCTCAAAGCATATTTATGTTTCGGTACGTTTAATCGTAGGAATTTCAGAATGATTGGAAATTCTGGATCTGTGACTTCTCAAAATTGGTTAAAATTAGAGGAAGTTCTGAGTTGAAATCGCCACTGAAGTTAATTTCGATTTTCGTCCCTCTGGTGTCGACAAAGTAAACTACTTCGGTCGAATTGATTGACTAATGTCTTTCTCCCACAAGACAGCTGGTCGTGGGCCTAACCAGAATTAATTATGTATTATACGGGCCAACAGAAAGTCTTTTCTCTGTTGACAAAAATTGGGACTTGAAATATGGGTCTTTTTTACATTCACAATCCGAAAATGACATCCGTTTATTATCATCATCTCAAGATTTTCCGATACTGAATCCATAGAGTTTCGTTGTATTTTTAAAATAAAACAGTAAGGCATAATACATAAATAGAAATTGGTTTTTCTTCAAAACCAGAATTCTTTCTTAAAATTCGAATAAAAACGTAGACAAATTGCATCACTGTTTATGCCTAATTTCCCATGAATTTGTGTTTGGATAACTTACTTAGTGCTGAACATTAGGAAGATCACGAACCAAATTCTAGCAATAGTCCACCATCACATGCAAGTCCCCTCCGCCTCGATACCATTGTTCCTTTGATTTTATGTCACGATTGAAACAAGTCTGTCTGTCTGTCTGTCTGTCTGTCTGCCTGCCTGCCTGCCTGCCTGCCTGCCTGTCTATCTGTCTATCTATCTATCTATCTATCTATCTATCTGTAGAAGGGGATGTAAGTGCCTTAAAGACCTGCTCAGACGTTTCCATTTGTCTG
>NC_068997.1:7375486-7375840 GCF_001194135.2 Octopus bimaculoides
GAGGGTAGAAATTGATATTAATCAATTTGAACCAGTGGTCATCCCTCTTATTTTTGTATCTATCTATCTATCTATCTATCTATCTATCTATCTATCTACCTATCTAAAAATTTATTTATGAGGGTAGAAATTGATATTAATCAATTTGAACCAGTGGTCATCCCTCTTATTTTTGTATCTATCTATCTATCTATCTATCTATCTATCTATCTATCTATCTATCTATCTATCTGTCTGTCTATCTATCTGTCTGTCTGTCTGTCTGTCTGTCTGCCTGCATGTCTGTCTGTCTGTCTGCCTGCCTGCCTGTCTATCTATCTATCTATCTATCTATCTATCTATCTATCTATCTAT
>NC_068997.1:7377698-7382052 GCF_001194135.2 Octopus bimaculoides
TAACAATCACTTCTGTCCCACCAGTGAAGACATAGACATAAACAGTTGGTAGACTGATTATTTTATGAATACATCTATATATATATATGTGCGTATGTATGTATGTTTGCATGTGTATATGTTTGTATGTATGCATGGGTGTATGTATGTATGTATGTATGTGTATGTGTCTATGCATGTGTGTATGTTTGTGTGTACTACGTTTAAATATATATTTTGCACTTATATGTAGGTACGTATATATATATGTGTGTGTGTGTGTGTGTGAGAGAGAGAGAGAGAGAGAGAGAGAGAGAGATAGATAGAGAGAGAGAGAGAGAGAGAGAAAAGTTTATTCGATGTAAGTGGTTCCAGGATTATAAAGCAGAGATTATGGCAACCATCTTCGTCTGGCCGTCAATACCAACTTCATCAGTTGGCGGAAAACAATGCCAGACGATGGTTTAAACTTTCAAACACCACCTGACGTAATCATCGAAACGACGTTAACAAAGTGACAGTTATTGTTTACATCGGAAAATATTTTTAATGGCTTTTAAGCCAGAGGAGGAAGTCAGCACTTGCGAACTTTGCCGAACCTCCAAATCTGACGGTGATGAGAAGAAGAAGAAACCACGACTCTCCAGATGTGACTACCAATAAGACACAGTGCACTATACTAAAAGCACCGAGGCCAGGTGGTGGTATTAAGTCCATCCCCCAAGAACCGTATAGTTCACCCGGAGGGATTTCCATGCATTTTCCATCCATCTAGTCTTATTATTTGTGCCGACCTGCAACTATGGTCGAAGAAACTTGATCCATTTGCTGCGTTTTAGGTTCAAACTCGGAAGAATATGATTACAATTCTTAACAACCATTCTGCTATGGCATGTCGGTTCTATTGTTTCTTGGATTGTAAGCTACAATTTTGGATTACGAGTCCTTAAAATAGGCGGTTTAATTTGCTGTGGTTATAAAATAGTCGTTGAAGATTTCTTTATGTTTAACACTTTCTCTCTCTCTCTCTCTCTCTCTCTCTCTCTCTCTCTCTCTATATATATATATATATATATATATATATATATATATATCGCTATTGTATTTTTAGGTGTTTAATTTAATTTTATTAAATGTTTATGAATTTTAAAAAATTTTCTAATTTTCTAATTTTTAAAATCTTTTAAATTTTATTAAAATATATTAGGAAGTTATATGTATATATTTTTATTTTTATTCTTATTTTTAATGAAGATATTTTAGAATTTGTAGGATTGAGTTGGATCCGTTAATAATCATAATAAAAAGAGGAAAATAGCCCGAGGATGCACTGGTGGATTTACGTATTAGGTATGACTTGGTAAAACAAACCACCAGCGCTGAAACACCTGTAGCGTTGATTAATATTATCTTCTTTCCTCACAGACTAATAACAGGTAAGGTATATATATCTTTTTTAAATATGTTTAACTAATTTATAATTAATTCTAATGTACTTTATTCTTATTATATGCTATAGTAGGCTTTAAAATGCCGGTGTGCAATAATGCCGCCGAGCGGAAGGTCCTGAAGTGGTGCGCATTTTCTCCTGATGACCTCATTAGCTTGCTAGTGTACGATATGTGGAACTTTCCAGTAGTTGCACTTAAGTGTGCAAGTTGTTTGATGTTTGTATGTGTGTATGCGTGTATATATGCATATAAGTATATGTATATACAATGCAGTATGCGTGCAGAACATTGAGTTACTTGGAGCACAGTAATATATGTCTCTAATTCGACGCCATTGGCTGTTCCCCCACCCCTCCACCTGCCTTGTCTCGAAACCTGGACTTCTCGTATAAACCAGGCAGATGTATGAACACAAGACGACCAACACGTTATTGTACATAACTGGAAACCTGTACTTTTCAGTAATAATGCTTGATGGGATAGGAAAGGCGGAGCAGACTCATTTTGATGTCATAGCTAAAAGTATGGAAGGCATCATTGTTTATGAATTAAGACTATTATCTTCTCAGAAATCACATTTGATGGCTACACGACGACACCAGCAGCCTTAGATGCTTTAATATAAATATGTACTTTTATAAGAATCCATGCATACATACAAACATACGTGCCTACACGAATTCATAAATCCAAGCATACTTACATACAACCATAGAAATAAAAACACCCGTTCGTACAAGAAGATATGCACAAATATAAAACTCTCTCAGCAGAGATTCCAAAAATAGTAGATTCCGCCCCCCCCCTGAAGATTACTTTGGAAACTGATGAAATGCAAAGTGAGTGGAAATGTAAGTTTTGTTTTTTATATTTACATCTTTCGGAAAATACGAAAACAAAGAAGAAGAGGAAAAGGAAGGAAGGCGAGGAGAAGGGAGAGAAAGAAAGATAAAGAGGAAATAATAAAATTTAAAAAATAGCTTGCTGGCTGGTGGATATAATTAAATTAGATGTGGATAATTTTAACAAGATGGAGTCCGAGTAAAGTAGAAATATATTAGATCTATTTAGATGCATCAGACCGTCAGTTAACTGTCAGGTAGATATTTGGCAAAGGGATTTTGTGTGTGAATGTATGAAAACATGTATATATGTATGTGTAAATGATAGGTGAATGAATGTATGTATGTATGTATGTATGTATGTATGTATGTATGTATGTATGTATGTATATATAGATGGATGGAAGAATCAATGTATGTCTGTATGCGTATGTATTTATATATGTATAATATATGTATGTCTCTTTATGTATGTATTTTCATCAAAATCATTTAAATTTGAGAAAAGAGGCGGGGAACAACAGGTAATGTGTGTTCTGTAAGCCGTATAGCAGATGACACTAAATGTTGGAGCCAAGACGATTTCCCAAAGATTAAAATCCGATCGGAGTCTGGTACATTATCAAATCTAGTTAAGGAATATATATTTTGCATTGTTCTGTGTAAATCGGTCGGTTTAATGAGAGTATTGTTTCCTAAATTACATTTTCTTCGCATTGTTTTTCTCAAATCAGACACAACACGAATAATAACTATGAAATTAGCTTAAGATATGTTTGTCAAACATTCATTTACAACTACAATCGGGGGGCCTCTAGAGTCTCTGCTGCGCTCTTTTCGTGTTAAAATATGTTGTGCTAATACGAAGCTTCGTGTTAATGGAAATTTATCGTTCTTACCACCTCTTCGGCTTTTGCATGTAGCCTTGCTTTCCATTGATTTCTTTGCTACCTGCGCCAAAATTTAAATTCACTCTCAGTTCTGCTTACTTTGTCAAAAATATAAAGAAATCAAATGAGAGAAATTTTCTTCTTTTCCACGTTCTGTCAAAATTTCACCAACCAACATAGACATAAAGCAATTCAGAAAGCGACATGATGTATAGTAGTAGCCGAGTAATTTAGCAGTTGATATTATGAATTAGTTGTCATCTAGAAAAAAAAAAAAATGTTCACGGCACCAGCAACTTCTGGGGACAAAGCGACTTATGTGGAAAATGAGTTCAGCGTCGAATCAACAACGCCAAATTGGCGAAGCTAAAAAGCTGAGACGAACGGTCTATTTCATAACTGCTACGGATGGAAAGAAGACAAATTGAATGAGTTTGTAGATATACTATGCATAAAAATGGGACGGTATGGTCACAAATGGAAAGACTTTGTCCAGAAATCTCTCAAACAAAGGTGTGTGTGCGGGGTTTCAACAATAACGACTGTATATATGTATCTGCATACTTACATACATGCATAAGTAAATACATACATATCGATAAACAGATATACACACACACATATACATACATAAAAATGCATACGTACATATATAACATACATACATGCGCACACATATGCATACACATACGCCCATTTAAAAATAAGGAATATTAATTAAATGCAGAAATGTAAAAGTTATCTTAGAATTTGCTATCATATTTATTTTCAAGGAGTAGATCCTTCGCTAAAAGAGGTGTTTGTATAAGGAAATTCTTTATCGTCACTATAAAAGAACCGATCCAAGAGGTAAATCTGTATATTTGAACATCTGACAATTGCTCAAGTTTATCCAAATAATAATTTTGCTTCTCTACCTTATCGAAATATTCATGAATTATCAAATGATCGCATTTTGGTTTCTCAAGTTCAGCCTGTGGCAGAAATGTTGATAGTTGTGAACTGGTTGGCGGCACCGTTTTCTTTTTCTTCGGTGGAAAATCCAAGTGTCTGTGACTGACGATGAAGCCACGGGCGCGGTTTCTTGTTAATGGAATCTTATATCTTTCGTAAGAGATTCTTCGAGGAAAAACAAGATATATGTGATTATAATTCATATTTAAGGTTTGAGATCGCGTTACAGGACAATCCA
>NC_068997.1:7382062-7383686 GCF_001194135.2 Octopus bimaculoides
GTGTATATATATATCTTTATATGTTATTTAGATGTTTTGTAATCCTACTTATCCTCAAACACTTGTAAAAGTACATTTTTCATTTTTGTTCTTGTAGCTGAAGATGTGATAGAATCGTTTCCACAAATATTTCAAAGTAAAATGCAATTGTTTTCTTATTGTCTTCGGTATATTTTTCTTTCTTTTCTTTCTCTTTTTATCGTGCCTTTATTGTTTGCTGTTTTGCGTCCTCTCCTTCTCCCCACAGTATTCTTCTTCTTCTTCTTCTTCTTCTTCTTCTTCTTCTTCTTCTTCTTCTTCGTTTCTCTGTGTGCGCATGCGCCGGCGCTTACGTTTTACTTATGTGGTAATTAATGACGTCATAGAAATGTTCTGGAAATTGTTAGTTTTAGTTTTTATTGTTTTAATTTCAAAGATCAAAAGAGTCAATGCTGCTCTAATAAATAATTTATTTATCAGGAACTGAACCTGATTCCTGACCCATAGCTTAACCCATTAAGTTCCACCACTGTTCTATGAATAGGACACTAAATGAGAACATTAAATAAGCTATCTCACATTGTTTCAGTGTCCTATTTATAAGACGCCGAGTATTTCCATTTCTACTTGAAGTAAAGGAGTTTTAATAATAATTTTTTTTTCAGTTTAACCTATTTTCAATCATTTGTAAAAATTTAAAAGCAATATTCAGAAATTTAAATACACTGGGATTTAATGGGTTAACCAAGAAGCTACGCAATGATGTGTGTTTCAATAAGTAAACCTGCCCCACGCCTGTCTTATCTCCGGTCATGGCTGGTTGTCTATAAGCTACTTTATGAGATGTTTTTCCAGCCTTTACTAAGCTTTATTTCTAATTCTGATGGGTCCCCGTAACCCGTTTTCACATGGGAGATTAGCTGGGCGGCCGGTTGAATCGCTGTCTTCATTGATCACGTGCCAGGTTGACCGGGTTATACGGATTACAATGTAAGACCCAACCTAACCCTGGCTTCTTTTATAGACACGTGATCAGAAATTTGTGTGAGGATGAAACCGATTCCATTACTTGGCGGGAGTCGGTTTAATCGAACTTTGAAAGGAAGAAAGGCAGAGGTGCTTAGGCTGGATTTGAACTCCGTACATAAAGACCAAGATCATATGCGGCAAGACATTTTGACCATCGCTTTAATGTCTGTAAATCCATCGTTCTTGACCTAACTATAAAATTGATTTCAAATGTTTTTCACAAGGCCAGCAGTTTAAGGGAAGGGGGTTAGTCGATTGCATGAATCCCAGTGCATAACTGGTACGTGACCCCGAAAGGATGAAAGGCGAGTCGAACTCGTCGGAATTTGAAATCAGAACGTAAGGATGGGTGAAATACTGTTAAACATTCTGCCCGGTGTGATAACGATTCTGCCAGCTCGCCGCGTTAATGGTAATAATAATAATAATAATAATAATAATAATAATAATAATAATAATAATAATAATAATAATTTCTAACGTAGATACGACACTAGAAACGAATGGCGAAGGGAGGAATCAATTTTATCGCCTCTCGTAGTTCAACGGTATTCATTTATCGATCCAGAAAAAAATGAAAAATAAAATTCACCCCAGCAGTATTCGAACCCAGGCC
>NC_068997.1:7385177-7386359 GCF_001194135.2 Octopus bimaculoides
TATATATATGTATGTATGTATGTATGTATTTATATATGTTTCTACAAAAACTTTTTCTGTTCTAGACACTAGTATTATCATTACATCCTTTTCTTATCCTTGTGTTCTCGTCATCCCATTCTCTAAGTCTCACCTATATGCTTTCCGATGTTGGTGTCTTATCTCCACTGTAACTTATTGCATAACAACCGTCTACAATAATCGTTGATTCCCACTAAGTATGCAGTTTTATCTGAGGTGTCGAAACTATTGTTACCCATAGCAAAACAGCTAACGAGGGCCAAATTTTCGTTTAGTCTCTTCGTTTGTAACACTTGTCATGTATTTATATAGCGTACGCCCATTCGTGACCCCCGACAAATACATTTATTATTTTTAATCGGCAGAAAGTTTCAAATGTCATTCACATGTCGAGAGTTTCGTGCGCTGGAGATTGTCGAACTGGTATCATTTAGAGTTTGAGGCGCGATGTAGCACATATTTATCACAGATCAAACAATTTCTTGGAGGCTCGTCTTGTTCTCATTCATCTTAGGGTTCTAGGGCAGTCCAATAATTTATTGAGTTGTTGGACTTTAATGTGATGTATTAAATCTAATCGTTTATAGTTTATAGCCTTACCAAACAGGCATCAAATCCCGAATATGTTTTCTCTATTAGATTTTCAGCGATGAGCAGCACCTCGTGATATACCTGTTTATGTTGACAACCAAGTGGACAGGGGCATTTAAGAATGAAGTGCTATTAACTAAAAACCATGGTTGCAGAACAAAGCTGGTAACTGGATATGGTCGTTGACAAGACAACAAATTCACAGTTCATCGTCCAGGGATGATTGATTGAGAAAATACCGAAACTAACATTCCAGACAAATAAATAAACAAACAAAGACAATCAACAATAAATACATTTCTAAATTTAATTCAAATATTTAACAGAAGTACAATGGAGCTTTTCATGCAAATATAAATTTTTATCAGCAAAAATTAAAATCACCAATAATATCCATAACAATAGCGAAACCGCAAAATTAAAAAAAAAATGGAAGTTGATACTTGTACACACACACACACACACACAATATACGCGACTCGCACACTGGTATAGGGAGGTGAGAGGGAGGGAAGGAGAGAGAGAGAGAGAGAGAGAGAGAGAGAGAGAGAGAGAGAGAGAGAGAGAGAG
>NC_068997.1:7386787-7387920 GCF_001194135.2 Octopus bimaculoides
TATATATATATATATATATATATATGTATTTGTGTGTGTGTGTGTGTGTGTGTGTGTGTATGTGTTTGTATGTGTGTGCGTGTGTGTCTGCGTCTGTCCCCCACTACCGCTTCACAACCAGTATTGGTGCGTTTACGTTCGTGTAACTTAGCGGTTCAGCAAGAAACACCGATATAATAAATATCAGACCTAAAAAAAAGGTTCTGGAGTCGATTCATTTGTCAAAAATTCTTCAAGGCGGTGCTGCCGTATGGCCGCAGTATAATGACTGAAAGAAGCGAAATATAATGATGACAGATAAAAGACAGAAGGTGTCTTAGAGGCCCAAGAATGGTAAAAAGCAAATTTGACGAGGATCATACTTGCAGTAAGGACTTCGGTGGCAGCGACGAAATGTTGAATAAAATATGGCGTCAGGCTGAAACATGGGACAGTGAGTTGATTGATACAAGCGATCTCAGTGCCTTGTTTTATCGTTCCCGATTTGACGAAAGGCAAGGTTAAATTCGGCGGAATTTGAATTGAGAACATGAAGAGTTGGAAAAAAAAATACCACAAAGCATTTTGTTCGACGCATTTACGATTCTGCCAATCCATCAATTAGGAATAAAAACAGTAAGAAAAGAAGAAGAAAAAGAAAAGAAGAGAAAGCAAATGAGGAAAAAGAGAGAAAGGGCAAGATTAGGAGAAAGAAAGAAGTTGGAGGCGGAGGCGGAGGTGGAGTGTAAAAGACATTCTTCATTGATGAAGCTAGAAGAGAATTATCAACGAACAAATCTTCAGAAGTCTTTTCTAAGATGAAAGGAAGCATTTGTTTGTTTGTGTGTGTGTGTGATTGTGTTTGTGTGTGATCTTGTGTGTGTGTGTGTGTGTGTTCGTGCGCGCGCACGTGTCTGTGTGTATGATGTGTGCATTAGGAAGAGATGTATACAAAGAGTACATACGGTGTGTATATGTGCGTATATATATGTGAGTATGTATGCCTGTATATGAACAAATATGTATGTGTGTGCGTGCGTATGTATGTATATATGTCTGCATGTCAGTGTGTCTCTATATATCATAAAGGAGATGTGTGTCTCAGTATGTATATATATATATATATATATATATATATATATATATATATATAT
>NC_068997.1:7388071-7390405 GCF_001194135.2 Octopus bimaculoides
GAGAGAGAGAGAGAGAGAGAGAGAGAGAGAGCGATGTAGTACTAGTCAAGATAAAGACATAGATAGACAGCTAGATATTAATTAACTCTGAAATTAATTTTATCTTTTACAAACTCGGAATTGTATCTTTGATGGAATTGCAAGAAAACAAAAGAAATTTTTTATTCATTCGATATTTTCAACTTTGTGATAATGAAGAACTTTGTCAAGCTGCTATTGCTGCCGCTGCTGCTGCTGCTGATGATGATGATGATGATGACGACGACGACGACGACGACGATAATGATGATGATGATGATGATGTCATTAATTATAGCAAACCTAAAGAAAAAAGAGATGGCTGTGATTTTAGTTCTGTTTATGGAAATGTTGTTGTTGTTGTTGTTGTTTTTGTGTGTCCATAGGTTAATTCCGTTGGCGCAGATTTATGATCAAGGGCAATCCAGTCGTGGCCAATTCGAGCAGTTTGTTCAATCAACGAAACAATCTATTCTTTGCATTTCAGTGTAATTGGCCCTCGAAGTCACGAAGTGGTACCAAGCTCGGTGCCCCACGTGATCTTCTTAACCTTTCGACTTGCAAACTGAACCATCCAATGAGTTTTTCCTTATTTTAAGACTGTAGAAGTGTCATTTAAGGGTGCTTTGGCTGTTTTTTTTCTGGTAAGTTGAACGAGTACGTAGAGGCTGTCTTTTTGGCTCGTTTTTGATAACAGAAGACGTAATGTAACTGAAGATACCATTTTGGGGATGGTGGTAGTGGTATGGGGTGGATAAGGGTCTGATGCAGATGTAAATGCTATGGTTTTGGGATGAGGATGTAGCAATCTGGCGGAAGCAGCGCCGTACTAATGACGACTGGACGAGATGACCGTTGGTGGCCGATGTCTGACAAGTTTGTCAAACCATCACAAAATAGTTCTCAGTTAGAATAGATATCTTCATCCAATGGGAAAGTAAACAGATTGAACTAGATTAGAGAGAGGTTGGTAGACCCTGGCAATTTTTAGTGGAGCGTTCGCTGAAAAAGTATTGGTTTGGTCGGCAGATAAGGGATTGAGTCGATGGCGTTTGTGGTTCGCCCTCCTCGAAACAAATAAAATCGATGGAATTAACTTTGCTTTCGAACAGTTGCAAGACGAAAGTTACAGGAAAGCTTGTGCAGGGAGGAAATTCTGAGAACACAGATATTCCAAATTGGTAAGAAAGAATACAATGACTAATACGGTTTTTTTAAACTCGTTCTGCGAAGCTAAACAGTTCTTGTCCGATGATACGCTTTTCGGTTGAATCGATCAATAAAACGTAGAGATAAATTTTATGAATAAATTAAGTAATTCTGCATTTTACGATGTAAAGAGATCTTAACTGGAAGTGGTCTTTACTTTTTAACTAAAAATACACACAAACACACACACACACACACACACACACACACACACACACACACACACACACACACACACACACACACACACACACACACGTACACACACAAACACACACACACACACACATACACACACACGTGCACACACAGACACACAATGTGTGGGTTTAGTTCTTGTGGCTATTGCTTGTGAAAGCTAGGATTGTCATCTGAAGTAGAGATGCATAAATAACTATATACACACACACACACACACGTGTGTGTGTATTTGTGTTTGTATGTGTGTGCTTGTATGTGTGTGTGTGTGTGTGTGTGTGTGTTGTGTAATATTTCAGTAGCATAGAGAAACGCAGTAAGTGTTCTTTTCTACTCTAGGCACAAGGCCCGAAATTTTTAGGGAGGGGGCAGTCGATTAGATCGACCCCAGTACGCAACTGGTACTTAATTTATCGATCCTCCGAAAGGATGAAAGACAAAGTCGACCTCGGCAGAATTTGAACTTAGACCGTAAGGACAGACGAAATACCGCTCAGCATTTCGCCCGGCGTTCCATTCTGCCAGTTCGCCAACTTAAAGAAACGCAGTAAGTATTGTGACGGACTGTAATGTTGAGATAGATTAAGAAAAAGAAAAGAAAAAAAAGATTACACCAGATAACAAGATACACAAACTACAACAACACTAACAACAGCAAATCTACCGTGTTGTTAAATAATAATAAAAAAAAACAAACAAAGTTTTAGTTGCTGAATTTAAAGAACAATAAGATTTGTTCCTGAAATATCTTTGCGCTGTCAGGAAAGAAATACGGAACAAAGAAGAAAAAATACAAGTTTTATATTTGTTTTTGTTGGTTTTATTTTGCTATGGTGATTTTTTTTTATAACTTCCCCACCGTAAAGTCGAAGACAAAGGAAAGTTCTAAACTATTTTGTTACGTATTAA
>NC_068997.1:7390572-7392293 GCF_001194135.2 Octopus bimaculoides
GGGGAGAGCGGGTGGTGGTGATGGTGGTGGTGGAGAGTTGGGTGTTGGGGTGGACAATGTATGAATAGGTTGCGAGAACTGTACTGTGAGAGTTTTAAATGTTTCATCCACGCTAACAGCACCTTGCCCGTTATCACATATTCTCCCCCTCTTCACTATCGTCGTCGTCGTCGTCATCATAACACCATCATCATCATCATCATTAAATGTGTCAGTGGCTTAGTGTGAAAAAACAACAACAACAACAAAAAAACGTTTCTACAAAGTTTAAAAACAATGGTTTTAAGTTCGAACACAGTCTGACATAATCTACACATCCAGGAACTCGGAACATGATGACGATAAGAATCCACACTGATCAGAACGGATTGTAAACTGAAATATTGTCAATATAAAAACAAAACGTTCAGTATAATGGAGGGGGGGAAGTCAATCTTAAATCCTTCTGGAATCGATGAAGTGAAGGTTCCTTTCGATTGGGTCGTTGAATCAACTGAACCCTTTTCCCAGAAAGCTCTATGTTCTTGTGTCTATCATAGAAATCATTATTCATATTATCTCTGTAAATACGCAACTTGCTTTCGGTTTTTAATTGGATTAAGTTATGAACTTCATTAGCTTACAGCTGTTTCTGCTACAAGATGCAGGAGACTCCTGATTGAATGCCTGACTAACACCTTACAGCTTCACCGGAGCATGAAATATGAATTGCTATTTATAATCGTTTTTTTTTCTTTGTCATTTAATTTTCTTATTACCGTTCTATACTCGTCTAAAACACTTCGTTCTGAAATATAAGCATATTGAGTTCTACACTAGGCTATTAGTCTCATATTGCGCAAGTGAAATACACACACATAAAGAGAGAAGGAGAGAGAGAGAGAGAGAGAGAGAGAGAGAGAGAGAGAGAGAGAGAGAGAGAGAGAGAGAGAGAGAGAGAGAGAGAGAGAGAGAGAGAGAGAGAGAGAAAGAGAGAAGAACACATATATCTCTGTATGTGTTCTTTTTGTTGTGTTTGCGCGTAAAATTACAGGTTTCGGAAACGTTCACAGACACGCACACGTAAATATTGTATCGATGCCAGAGGGAAGATTTGCTCCTAGCGGAATTTGAACCCTGGCATAATCGTATATCTGAACAGAGATCAATATACCAGCACGGTGCTACCATAATCCTTTGTAGCATGCCATTCAACCATTGTTAAGCCTTCTGAACAGTTTCTGCTCGAACTCGTGTCACTTCTTGTTACTTTTCTTTATTTTATTCTCTCTATCGCCTCGCTTCTTTTCAACATTATCCCCCCCCCTCTCTCTCTCGAACGCATACATATGACATGTACATATATGAATTGATGCACGCAGGCATACACGCATTTATCCATGCAAGTACACACATCTCTCTTTTGTTCGATCAATTCAGCTGAAGTTAAATTCACATTTTCCGCCTTTCCATTGTTTTACCGAAACGCCATGGGTTTCTTAGTACAACATCTGCTTTACCAGGAGACTCAGTTCAACTTCTGTTTTCTTCACCATCTTTTCCTTTTCTTCTACCTCTCTTCCTTCATTTCTTTTTTTCGCATTTTTGCATGCCACTGTCTTGAACGTCGTGCATACATAGATATAGATATATACACAAATAAACACGTACATACATAGTATGTATGTTTGTATGTATGTATGTATGTATGTATGTATGTATGTATGTATGTATGTATGTAT
>NC_068997.1:7392945-7394048 GCF_001194135.2 Octopus bimaculoides
TATATATATATATATATATGTATATATATTCGCCATGACAGATCACTCGCCACTAAACCTCTTTTATTTTCTCTCTCTATTTATTTCCTCTCATTCCTTTCTGTCGAAGAGCGTAGGCTCGAAACGTAAAAGGCTTTCTCACTTCCCAAGCATTAAACTAATACATGTGTTTGTTGTTTACACACCCGTCTTCGTCTTTTGGTTTTTTTTTGTAAATTCTCACTATATATATATATGCAATCATGCCAGCATACTTGCATATACAAACACACGAAACTACTCACATTTAAGCACATACACACACACATACGCACACACACACGTACGCACACACACACATACACACACACACCTTTCTTATCCATTTACAAACAAAATACAAATATATTTAAAAAGGTACACTACATATTGAGTTAAGTACTGTATATTTACTATAAATGAATTAATAATCTACATCATTAGTATATGCATTGTAATGAAAATGTTATTTGAATTAATACAAAAATTATTTTTATCATAATGTTGATTTCTTTGTAGCTCAACTCTACGTTTATGACGTTTGCTTATCGTTTTTTTGCTTATCGTTTTTTTGCTTATTGTTTTTTTGCTTATTGTTTTTTTGCTTATTGTTTTTTTGCTTATCGTTTCCACGCAGTTTCTACCTCGCCATTCTCACTGAAAAAACATTGGGTCCAACCGAGGCTACGGTATTAAAAAATGCAAAAAGAAAAAAACAATAAAATATATCGCTTCCCAGAGTAGGATCGAATCGGATGCTTTCTGATTGACAGACTAACTTATTGACCACTCGGTTATGTCTGCGTTTCTAGGGATGTTTGCGTTTCATATAGGCCAGCCGTAACTGCGACGCAGTTTCAATTTCCAGTTAATGCCGACTGAGTTTACACGAACAGACCTGTCAGAGAAGCAACTCTAACATAATTCTTAAATCACTTTCCCGCTAAAAATATTTGGATTTCTGCCACAAGAAAAAGAAAACGCAACTTTCTGGTTAATTCCTCAATTGTAACGGAAATTTTACTTCAGTGGAATAGCCAAAACAAAAAGGGCGAAACACAAAGCAAAATCCGCCCCCGTCACCA
>NC_068997.1:7394427-7396927 GCF_001194135.2 Octopus bimaculoides
ATATATATACAGAGAGAGAGATGGAGAGAGGGAAGGAAACACAAAGAAGACATTAAAAAAAAAGAAGTATATACATAGACAGGTAGACAGATACATACACGCACACTTGTAGTCTCAGTTACTGAATTGCGGTCATGCTGAAGCCCCCCCCACCTCTTTCAAGAGTTTTAATCGATCAGACCTGGACGGTATTATATAAACATAAACTTATCTATTTGATACACATCGATCATATTTTCATCGATCTGTTTCAAATAGTGAAGTTTCATATATGTAAGGTACGTGTGCTCGCAAAGCACTATATAAGCCGGCTCTTATTGGTTAAGGCCGAAAGGACTAGAATACTATAATATAAACAAAAACTATTCAGTCCAAGTCTGTGGTCTTCAAGGGAAACAACTCCTCGAAGCTCGCTAAATCCGGCGGCTATGGTTTGTGCTGGTGAGTGGAAAACTTTGAGGAAGTTGGAAACTATTCAGAAAAAAAAGTGCTCCAATGCTAACAGTTAGACAATAACGCTGACTTGCGGATGGTGGATATCACAGGTTGCTTTAAAATGCATAACTTTTCAGAAGTGAATGTATGAATAGTAATTTGGTTTAATCCATCTTTGATGAAAACCAGGAAAAGCCCGGCTTTCGTAAAACAACACCCACTGACAATACTATACTCTCTCAGGTATTTTTTATTGCAGTTTTAGCACCGATGATACAGGTACACTTGAAGAACATGTTCCTTGCTGTACGATTATATAAACAAATATACATAGTCGCAGGTGTGGCTGTGTGGCGGGAGACTTGCTTTCCGGATGCGTGGTTCCGGGTTCGGTTCCACTGCTTGGCACCTTGGGCTTTGTGAATGGATTTGGTAGACGGAAACTGAAAGAAGCCTATCGTGTATGTATATATATATATATATATATATATATGTATATATATACATACGTCTATATATATATATATATATATATATATATATATACATGTATGTATGTGTCTGTGTATGTCCTCAACCACCGCTTGACGATTGGTGTTGGTGTGTTTACGTCCCCGTAACTTAGTGGTTCGGCAAAAGACAACAATTGAATAAGTGCTAGGCTTGAAAAAAGCAAGTTGTTGGGTCGATTGATTCGACTAAAAGTTCTTGAAAGCGGTGCCCCAGCATAGCCACACTGTAATGACTGAAACAAGTAAAAGATAAAAGAAAATTTTTACTGCCTGTATTAATTAGTATTAATTAGTTGACATGAGATGAAAATTTTTGAATATGTGTACCCAGAAAGAATTAACACCAATTGAACATAAGAGCTGAAAAGAATTCGGTAGAATTGATAAAACGCCAAAGCCTTTTTCGTTTGAATGATCCAATTAAAGACTTTTAATGCACACAGCACCAACTTTGGTAAAAAAAAAAAAATACATTCTGATTTTTTAGAGGAAAAAGGAAAAAGGGAAGAAAAAAAATTCTTTCATATAGAAACATATGCATGTTCATATTCATACATACACCTATATATACATAACAACAAGGGACGTGTGTGTGTGTGTGTGTGTGTGTGTGTGTGTGTGTGTGTGTGTGTGTGTGTGTGTGTGTGTGTATACATACGTATTTATATGAATATAAACATTAAATTTTAGATTGATAGACACACTGAGGTATAGACTGTCAGTGATGTAGTAAAAGGTTCTAATTATCAAACGAAATACTGTAACATTTGAACACAAAATCTTTTATTTCGTTCTTTTTTATTTTTATTTTTATATATGGTCTATATATGGCAATCAATGAAAGAGATTGTGAGCGGGAGGGTGTAAATATAGGAATCGAAGATTACAAGTGCAAGCACTTAACACATTGATTACAATAACGTCTGCCAGAAAAGAGAAATGGAAATGAGATTTGAAAACCTCAAAACATTTCTTAATGATGTAAAGCAAAAACCATTAAAGATATGGAGAAAATCAACAACTACAATAACAACAACAACAACAACAACAACAACAACAACGGTTCAGTGCTAATCATCTATTCATAAACACGGTCCCCTAAATCCGTAAAGCCATTTCACTCTGTATGTAAAATGTGTTATAGAAGATTGATCAAATATTTCTGTAATATTTTCTTTTAGCCGACATTATGTCGATTATTGTTGCTGTTAGTAATAGTTTAAAGAATTTTCTTGGATATATTTATTGCACTAACATGAATTTCTTCTTTTTCAGGAATAACTTTGGTAAGACAATCTGTCTGAAATCGTTTACTGGAACATATTGGAATATCATTTTGGTAGAGGCAGCTTTTTTAAAATTATTTCATCACACGGACTGCTTTTATTTCCAAATAAATTGATAAATAATATAGCACATCAAAGTATTTAACGGCATACCTTTGATCCGCTCAGTGATATTCTCTCTCATTATGTTAATTCTAAAAGAGCATTTCATTTCTTCCCCGAATAAAGTTTTAAATTCTAAAAGTCCCTCATTCACCATAGTCAACA
>NC_068997.1:7398173-7402476 GCF_001194135.2 Octopus bimaculoides
ATATATATGCATGCATGCATACATGCATACATACGTACACACACACGAACGTACATATATTGAGAGATGGGGGAAAGTGAGATAGAAATAAGATGCAGAGACAAAACATAAAATGAGGGAGAGAGAAATATATAAAGAAAAGTGAAATAGCGATATTGACGAACAACGACAGAGAGAGAGAGAGAGAGAGAGAGAGCGCGAGAGGGTAAGTCACAGAAAGACAGAGAGTGGGTGACGGATAGAGTGAATGAAGGAGAGATTAACTGATATAATACAAGAGACATGCCTTATTCTAAAATCTTCATTTTGTTGCCACAGTTTTTTTTTTTAACTTTCGGTTTTACTATCTTTTCTCCTTTTATAATTTTCTTTGAAGCAAGCTATATTGGGAAATATAATAGTGAAAGAGAGCTCTACTGATTCTAGAAGAATATGAGCTTACTACTATGACTACTGCCGCTGTTGTATAGGCCTCCATAACATATACACACCCGAGGCATTTTGTGAAGTAGAAATAAATTCTTAAAACTGTTATTGTATCAGTCTACCTTTTATGTATATATATATATATATATATATATATATATATATATCTTTCATCCTCTATCTATCTATCTATCTATCTATCTATCTATCTATCTATCTATCTATCTATCTATCTATCCTCTCTCTCTATTTATCTATCTATCTATCTATCTATCTATCTATCTATCTAACTTTCTGTCTGCCTGTCTGTGCATCTATCTATCTATCTGTCTGTCTGTCTGTCTGTCTGTCTGTCTGTCCGTCTATATGTGTGTGTGTGTGTGTGCGATCTGGCAGAATCGTTAGCGCGCCGGTCAAAATGCTTAGCGGCATTTCACCCGTCGCTACCTTCTGAGTTCAAGTTTCGCCGAAGTCGACTTTGCCTTTCATCCTATCGGGATCGATAAAATAAGTACCAGTTGATCACAGGTGTCGATGTTAATCCTCACTCCCTAGAACCCGCTGGCTTCGTACCTACAGCAGAAACGATTTTATGAATCCTTTCGGGGCGATAAAAAGAAAGAACCAGTCGAGTTCTGGGATCGATGAAGCCAACTCAATCCCTTAAAAATTAATGTCCTTCAGCCAAAATTCAAGACAATTATCATCACCATCATCATCATCATCGTCATCGTTATTATTAACATCATCATCATCATCATCGTCATCGTTATTATCCTCCTCCTCCTCCTCCTCCTCCTCATCATCATCATTATTATTATTATTATTATTATTATTATTATTATTATTATTGTTATCATCATCATCATCATCATCATTATCGTCATTATCATCATTAATATTATTATTATTATTATTGAGATGACAAGTGATACTAACCAACCAACCAACCAACCAGCCAGCCAACCAGCCAGCCAACCAACCGACCAGCCAACCATTGTGCCACTGAAGCAACACGGAAACAAACCAACTCTTTAGAAACAAAGTATGGTATATGACTCAGTGTAATACTACATCCTTAGCAAGATCAAATATCCTCAGCCAACTTCTTAAAACTGGTTTATATAAACTTGCTAAGAAAAAAAAATGTCAGCAATCCTGTTTTAATGTCTTCGACATTTGCAAATGTCACTTCGTAAAGAATTACAATGTTTTAATTAACTTTTATGTCAGGTGAGATGAGAAGAGCGGGGATAAATACTTAAAAAGCTCAATAAATCTCATCATCGTCGTCTCGTTAATTCAGCAGCTGGATTAGTCATTAGTCATTAGTCATTATCAGTCAGCTATGCCTCGAACGCTAACACTGTGTTGGTACGTCTTTAGATAAAATATATTTAACATTCAACCAACCGCGCAGTCCATTCAAATGTAAATAGGTACAATAGAGAGGTTTAATTCAAAGCTGTAGATGGTTTCAGTCCATTTGATGACTGATTTTCTTTTCGGCAGAATGTCAGTTTTCTTTTGAATAGGTGACGATATAGAGAAGGAGAGTAGGGAGGGGTTCAATCCTAGCGGAATGATAAGCGAAGTCGATTTGACAGAAGAAAAGGAGAACGTGACAGAGGTAAGTTTTAAACTCAGGACGCAAGTAGGACAGAATAAAATACTTGTTTCTACTATAAGCACAAGGCCTGAAATTTTGGGGGCGGGAATTGCTCTGTTACATATTAGATCGACCCAAGTGCTCAGCTAATATCTTTTTGATCCACCCAGAAAAGACGAAAGGCAAAATCGGCTCAGAATCTAAACTCAGGAGAAATGCCGCTTATAATTTTGTTCGATGCACTGACGATTCTACCAGCTCGCAAACTTAGCTATCATTTCTACAACTTACCTCCTCACTCAAACAGGTTTTTTGACTAGGGTTTTAGGTATAACTTTATGCAGTGTAGGTGATAAAGCCGATTGGTTTGAGTATATTACTGGTATTTATTTGATCGAAACTGGAGGAATGAAATCCTTAGACGCTATCGGTGCATGTTGAACACATGAAAAAATGATGAAAACGGTATAATGATGTCCATTTTAAATCTGGTGATCAACAGTCTCACCCATTCTGACATCAAAAGCAATATCGAGTTGCAATTTGAAAGATCGTCTAATGTTTTCACAGACAAGGAGGATTTTATTCTAAGTATGAGGCTAATAGCAACTAATGACTGGAACGTTGTGAAGATTACAGAGATGTTTAATTGTATCGTCTATCTTTGGTATTCCATGATGTGTTAAATTTCCATCTTTATTGCAACTAGTTCCAAAATACACCTACGTTTTCTTAAGTACAAACCTTGCGGAGTTAATTTTAGTTCTTTTATTTGTTTCGGTGGTGGCAGATAAAACAGATAGCAATAATTAACTGAGATTAATTTACGCAAAATAATCAACCACTTACCGGTGAAAAAAAAAAAATCAGTTTTAAGCCTTTCGTATGTGTGAGAGCTTTACGGCTTTTATTATGTTAAAGAAGTTATTTTTTTCTAGAAATCACAAGGACTCGTAGACTTCGTTTTATGAAGAATGAAACTAATAAAATATAATGTAGATAAGTTAGTAACTTTATATTATCTTCCCAGAAATAAGAGAAACAAATGAATGTATCGGTAAGGATATTGACCAACTAATAGAAGATTTGGTTGTTCGTATCCTACTAAAAGTACTGCGCTGTTGTATTTATCAGATAAAGCTCTCCTCACAGCGGCCATTGTCCACCTCGCTTTCTGTACAGTTGTACTCAGTGCTGTTCTATTGTAGCTTTGGACTTGTTCTACTTTGAATTAACAAGATGGCAGCCGATCTATTGTTGATAATTTTACAGGGATAAAGTACTATAACCATATGACAAATGTCAGATTTATTCGACAAAGAAATGATCATTTTCTATGTTCTTTTTTGTTCCAAAATTATGACAAATGGCAGATGTTGGAATTCTATGGCCAGACGTCTGTTGGCATGGTACCTGAATTCTTTGTGTTTTATATTAAGCAATCTCCGTAAATGTTTCTGAATAACAGTAACTAGAGCTTGGCGAGATTAGTTGCCAATTTCGAGCCAATTCTCGCTGTTAGGCATCGATCTAATAATCTCTCAAATATTGCCAAACCACGTAGCATAGTGACATATGTTGTCTTCAAACACAATTAATAAACGGTTACACACATACACACACACACACACACGTCCTCCTGTAACAATGTGACTAATTCTGTCTATATATTATGCTCCCCTATTATCCTACCAAATATTTTTCTTCTGCTTCTCCCTCTCCCCCGCCACATATATATTACACTATACAAGATTATATTAAATTATTACTAGTACACGTCCAGTTCTATCACGAACGGAATAAATAATATTCTATTCCATCGAAATATAGAAATATATTAAAAAGGAAATAAAAGAATTACACAAAAATGGGAATAAAATACATATGACTTTTTACGTTTTACCTTTGTATATATTTGTATACAACATTCTATATATATAGAGAGATATTAATATTTCTAAGTCTCTCTAAAGGAGACTACGGCATCGGCACTGGAAATTAATAGTCATCGCCAAGCCAACATGGCAGTCCAAAAAATAGGACGAATGCTGCTGTTGATTAGCTCCAAGAGGCCATCGCCTCTAGCTAGCTATGTGACATACGAACCTGTGTCCTTTATAACCTTCGAACAGGGGAGGTCAGCAGCTTCCACTTGCTGGTCTGGCATCTACAGACTAGTTTCGGGGTATTGCCCCTTGTCAATGTAGAGCAGCCGAACCCAGCAGGCGTCGCTACTGACCGTCTGTACGAAGGATATTTATCCAATTT
>NC_068997.1:7403077-7404485 GCF_001194135.2 Octopus bimaculoides
TTCCATGATTATGAAACAAGACATCTCTCTACCATTCCTCACCATCGCCAAACCCGCATACACGAACTCTTTCACACATGCGCACACCCGTTCACTTCTTGGAAGCTGAGGTATATTTGTGTTTCCGGCATCGCGTCCATCCAGGCGACACGTGACAATAACGAGTAACTGAAACGAGAGGGAAAGAGACACTTCGTCTACGAATAAACAAACAGAATAACATCATCTGCTGAGCATTTCTTTGTTTAGTTTGCACTCGCCTCAACATCACTTGTAGAGTAAACAAGATTGTATAGACCCGATTGTAGACGCCATTGAGAATGGCCGTTGCATACATCCGCAGATATCTCTATCTCTCAGAGCACAGGCGCACGCGCACACGCACTCACACACTAAGATTGAAAAGATCCCTCCCCACACACACGTGTACAAAATCAACGTAGTGTGCACATGGTGAATTTTAAATATTTCTCCGTAGAATGAAAGAATGAAAGAGTGAGAGAGAAAGAGAGAGAAAGAGAGGGAGAGAAAGAAAGAGAGAGAAAGAGAGGGAGAGAAAGAAAGAGAGGGAGAGATCTGGAAAATAAAAATGGATGATATCCTTAAATTATTGTTACAATAATATTAGAAAAATGAAACTTCAAATAAGGTTTCGATCGCTACTGTTGTGAAAAGGTAGACATTTTAGACATAATGAAAGGAAATAAGACGCAAAAAAAGAATTGGAGCTCTTCTGTTAAGTAAAAACAATAACCTGCACGTTATGGTTTCAGGAAATCAATTAGTCAAATTAAAATTTATCTGTTATTAAGTGTACAAATAATTAAAGAAGTAACCGAAGAGAAAATTTAAGGGAAATAAATGTAAGGAAGTAAGATTCGTGTGACTGGAGTTGTATTAAATATGAAATCCACTCAACTGCGCCCTAGTCTGTGTTGTAACATCTTCAGATGCATGGAGTTCAGGCGAATGCAGAGATGCCTCGCCACCTCTGTGGCCTTCCATATCTGTTTAAGCACACTTAATCTGGAAATTAATTTCAAATTAATTCGTCTCTTAGATTCTAAATAAATATCCGTATTTAACATATTTGTTAAGATGCAGGCACAGGAGTGGCACTGTGGTAAGTAGCTTGCTTACCAACCACATGGTTCCGGGTTCAGTCCCACTGCGTGGCACCTTGGGCAAGTGTCGTAAGATCGTTCAAACATTGAAATGCACTCGTCCATTTAACGCTCCAGGATGTAAACGTGTTTTACTTATCTAGTTTATTCCATTTCATGAATAACTGAAATAAATTATGACTCTCTGTCAATGTATCGAATATTGCGCAGGCGTACTTGATACATTGTGTGCGCGTGTGTAGAATATATATATATATATATATATATATATATATATATATATA
>NC_068997.1:7404536-7411025 GCF_001194135.2 Octopus bimaculoides
ACACACACACACACACACACACACACACACACACACACACACACACACACACACACACACACACACACACATCACACAAGTACAACGATATACGCTAGGACATATAACATTGACAAAATAAAACAAACAACAAACAACTTTCGTCAGTAATGCAAAGGATTGATAAGAGTCAGTGAAATATTATCAACAAAAATGACATTAGTATAAAATGATAAATAATATATGAAACTAGTTTTCTAACTAACCAACTGGCTGATTAGTTAGTGAGTTAGCAACTTAATTAGTCTGCTAGCTTTATCGATAATTGAAACCAATAACGCCTCTTTCTTTTGATGATTCAAACATTCAATTTTTTTTTGTTGAAATTAAGTTAACTGTAAACATAATGATAAAACATTCCATAAACTCCATCTAAACACATGTACGTTACATATATTTAGACCTATTCACACATAAGTTACGCACACTTCTAACTACCTATATACACACACACACATACACATACACACATTTCACATTGTGGAACACATACATACAAGCATTAAACATATTCGTACCTTACACGCGCATATCACACATTTCCATGCAGATGCATAGATTTCACACGTGTTTCTACCCGTCCGCATATATTCGTAGTGATACCCACATACATTACACGTACTCGTAGTTTTACACACTTGCATTTTATATAGACTCATAACCATACACGATTACACACACACACACACACACACACACACATGTTTACGCACCTTAAATGCACTCGGAGTTATAAACCTGTATATTATATACGGGCTCTCCATGTTCATTTTCTTTCTTTCTTTCTTTCTTTCTTTCTTTCTTTCTTTCTTTCTCATTTTGCAATTTTCTCTCTTGTGTGTCAAAACTTTACCCAATTCCTTTTTTTTCTTTTATTATTTCCACAATTTTATTTTTACCTTTTTTTTTATTCGTTGCTTCTCTGCCTCATTCATCATTTTCGTTTCTCATGTTTCTTTGATTTTTCAACCTTCCTTCCTTCCTTCCTTCCTTCCTTCCTTCCTGTCCTTCCTTTTCTGCTTTTCCGTCATCTATTCCCTCTTTCCATTGTTCAATTCTCAGTTAAGAAATAAACCAGTGAGGCTAACAGGTTCACTTCGTTTTGAAATGTCTAAATTATTCTTCACCAATTCATTGATTACACATACGTGCACGCGCGCACACATAAATAAATAAATACATACATACATACATACATACATACATACATTCATACATACATACATTATTGGAGCAACAGGATACACACCAACCCGTCTGGAGCAAAATGTGGCAGAACTTGGCAGAGACCTCAAATCCTTAATTCATACGAATGATATCTGGGACTATAAAAAATGTGCAAGACCTTGTTGAGATTTAAAGGACGGTGAACGAAATAAGATGCTTTCCTTCACCAAATATAGGTGACCGGCCAAAATGTATTTTAAATTAACCAAAGAGAACATATATATGTATATATGTGTGTGTGTGTGTGAGTGTGTGTGTGCATGCGTGTGTGTGCGTGCGCGCGTGTGTGTATGTCTGTGTATAATTATATCCCTCATACACACACACACACGCACACACACACACACACACATCAATTATTGTAGTGTTATGTCTCCTTATAAAGACATCCCCTTGTAGAACGTAGAACAACTGGGCCAACTAAATGGTTCTGAGATAAATCTTTTATTCTTCGACACGGTACAGAATTGGTGTCAGCTGCCGAACAACCAAGATGAAGAGAAAATTACTGTGATATTACATGTGTCACACTGTCAGACTGTATAGCAAACTTTGGTCAAAATGGCGGATATCCTGTCTGCACGGCTTTATAGTCTTCACACACGCATTCTTGTGACTTTGGTTATAATTTCAGTCACGCACACACACTCATGCACTTTCACACACACACACACACACACACGCGGGCGCATGTAGACATACACGCACACACATGCACGCACACACACACGCTCACACTCACACGCACACGCATGCACACTCACACACGCACGCATGCACACACAAACACACATGCACACACATACAGTGAAATATTGATTAATCTGTTTGACCTGAAAGATGTTTCTTCCGGGTGTTTCCTCTGTAAGACATTTATTATGTTATGGGAGTGCTTAAACGAGAGGCCAGATTCTTGGAGAAAGTAATTTTCAAAACGTACACGTAATGTAAGGCCGATCTACACACAAACTCACACACACACACACAAACACACACACGCGCACGCACACACACATTTGTATATATATACATTATTGTTTTCTTTTTATCATTGGATTTCTCTGCCAAGTTTTCCAAACTCCTTGTCTTTCATCTGTCAGAGAGCGGCGAGCTTACGTCATTAACACATTCACTTCCCGCCTTACACGGTTCTGCCATTCCTTGATAATGTTTATGTCTTTTATATTATTCCGCGTCTAACATAAAACATGTACTTTAAGCTAACATTCTTCGTTATGCATTAAACATGAGTAATATTACTGGGTGGGCAGCACTATCTGCTCCGTTTACTTACCAGAATAAGAAGACTTTTTCTCTCTTAGTACAGAAACGGAGGCCGATTCTGTCGTCTCGTTTAATTGAGTCTCATAAATCATTCGTTCGTGGACGCAACACAATGTGAAGGCGTCGTCTTTATCATAGACTTTTCTTAGGTACCTCAGTCTTGCCTACCTCCGTTCCTTCCGCTCGAAAGCAAGATTTGAACAACTGTAAAGTAACGAATATCTCCTCAGTTACATAAGACACACACACACACACACACACACACACACACACACACACACACACACACACACACACACACACACACACACACACACACACACACACGCATATATATATATACCGGAATAAGCACATAAATGTGAAACAAGTCGGAAAAAAGTGTACTCAAATACCAAAGGTAGAGTAATATTCTTTATCTAAAAGCAGCAGAAATATAACAAAAGCTGTTACTCAAAGTTTCACGTTCCCGTTCGTATATGTGTATACGTGTATTTGTGCGTATATGTGTATATGTGAATATATGTATTTGTATGTACATTTATGTCTTACATATATATATGCCTGTATATGTATGTAACTATGTGCATGCATCTGTGTATTTTGATGTATATATGTATATTATAGATGGTCTAGTATGCGTATATACTGTTGTAAAATATGTATGTAATGCAGCGTGAAAATTTTAATTTAAATTTTAATGTATTAATTGACTTATATTTCGTATATAATTATTTGCAATATGTATTTTGAATCTACTCTTTGATTTAAGGTTTTCTTCGATTTTACAATAGGATGAATTTATATTGAATTCATTTATTTTGTCCATTGCATGCTTAAGACCGTTAATTGAAAGGACCAATGAAACAGATCCATTTTTAAAGGTGTATCCTTTAACCAGTTTTGATTACATCGTTATTTCTGTTCCATTTTAACAAAACTGTCCGACGAACGGGAACGTGAAACTCTGAGTAACAGCTTTTGTTATATTTCTGCTGCTTTTAGAGAAAGTATATATATGTATATATATATATATATATATATATATAGTGCAAATGTGTCGTAATAAGTTGTAATGAAATTTTAAAATCATTCACTCATATGAAAGGCAAGGTAATTAATTCATCAGTGTTTGAGATGTCACTGATCTTATGATTGCTTCTTAATGGCGTCATTTGGTATTTAAAGTTAAAAAAAATGAAGCTCACCTTCAAACACAAGACAATGCACTCAATGAGAAGATGTGTCTGAATGTCATTCGTAATTTAAACCAGCGAACTAATTCTGTTTAATTAATGTATTGCGGTGTTCTCTCCGGTCTTGATGAAAAATAATATTAAAGAAAAAGAAATAAATAATAATAAAAGGGAAAAACAAGAAAAAAGTTTTGACATTTATTTGAAGTATTTGACGTCACCAAATGTTGGTTTGTCAATTGGTGAAGAGAAATTAATCTTTGAGAAATCGTTGAAAATCTCATAATTTTGTTAAATGTCAACTCAGAGGAGTGTGTCACTTATAGGATTTGAAATAGAGATTGTTGAGAATATTGGTAATATCTTTGGGATTAGTAAAAAAAAAATCATACAAACACGGACGTCAATAATATAGACATGCATATATGAAATCAATCAATCACTAGATAATCAATTATCAGATATTCGATCACTTAACAAAGAACAATAGATTGATTTAGTCGTCAATGATGCAGTTGAATTAAATCAAATCAGAAAGCAAATGATAATTGATCCAGTGTGTGTCACGGTTGGCTGGGCAGGCATGAGATCGAGACAATAATCTCTTGATTAATATATTGTCTCGTTGTAAGTAAATACAGGGAGGTCGTGCATACTCCTAAGTGGCCTCGTGATATTACGAGGTTAAGTTTCGTAAAAGTAAGTTCAGCTTAATCAAATGTACACATGTATTGATTAAAATTGGTGTTTATAAACGGGAAAATGTATTTAAAAAATGTGTCTATGTTATTAGAAGCAGAAGTTTCTTGAATCGTAGCTCTAAGTTTCATATTTCCAACTGTTCATACGATCATAAAAAGGTAGCGTTTTAACAATATATAATTTACAAAATCAAAAACACATCAAGTTATGATTTCTTAACAGGACATCGGGATTTGATTAGTTACTTAATATTCGATTGGAAAATGCATTGAAATTTCATCTATTATGTGAACACATAATATACTTCTATTTGTTCATTAACATGTGTAAAGCATTGCAGTGGTGCCCTTATTAACAAATAAGTTATCGGACTCAACACAAAGACGGATACAATACAGATTCCAAATAACTCAGTTCTGTTTGAGACTATTAGAGAATCACAAATGTTTGGCTGCTGAATGAACCGGCAATCGGTCAGCATACTTCAGTTAGCCTTATTGCGAAGAAAGGTAACTTTTGCCAAATGGCTCTCAGTCTGAACAATTTCAGAATAACGGAAACAACCATTTACAATGACTTCTGCATCATCTCAAATCTTTCTCGCTCTCCCTTTCTCTCTCACTTCCTGACTTCCTCTCTCTCTTTCTCCTTAGTGACCACCACTGCTCTTCGGAACTGATGTCTTGTTCTTCCACTACTCAGACACACCAACACTCTTTTCACTCCACCCCCATTGCCACTTTCCTCATGTTCACCGCTATGTCTAGTTTTTCTTCCCAAAAACCTCAACCTTCGAGAATCTCCTCTGTTTTCTGCAATAATGACCCGCATTGGAACATTAACATCAGCTTCTCCAATCTTGTGCAAAACAAGACAAAACGTATATTTCTGTACAACCATTGTTATACAGTAATCCATTATAAACTTTAAGTCTGTCAGCGGGAAATTGGCTGGTGTTATCTGGCTGGAGATATTTTTCAACACGCTGAAGAATATCGGATGACATGACATTTAAAAATGGCGTTCAGTCATGGAGAACGATAAGAAAAGGAATTTTCAGAAGGAAACAAACAAAAACAAAAACAAAAACAAAAAGAATTGCTAAATTTGATAAAAAGAAAGAAAAACTTTAAAATTATTTGGCGTTGTTTTGTACCAGTTTTTTTTCGTCTTTAGTTCCTGTCTCTTATTACTTGTTTAGGCATGCATTCATATATACGTGTGTGTATTTTGTGTGTGTGCGTGTGTGTGTGTGTATGTGCGTATGTATGCGTGTGTGTGTTTGTTCCAAGTTGTAGGACAGTTTCGCGTCTGAAATTTTGCAGAGGGTGACATATGTTCCAGATATTTATAGCTTGTTAGTTTTTCTACGTTGTTGTTTAACCTGTTATCATCATCATCATCATCATCTTCATCATCATCATCAACAACAACAATAACAAACAATGTTAAAGTGTTATCCTTAATTTGTCTTGAAAGACGATGACGATGATGATGATGTGGCAGCCATTAGTTTCAGAGCGAATTCACCTAAAGTCCATCGTCTTTTTCCCGTTTAACTTTAACAGCGAGTTTTTGTTTCCTCCTACTTAAACAAGGAGAGAATCTTTTTTCCATTTTGAGTGTTCGTTTAGTTAAATGTGGGGCGGCAGTGGTGGTGAGTCTCAATGAAGTTTATCTCCTAAAAATATCAGTCTTAAATTGTGTCCCTTCTATCTTAAAAAAAAACAACTGATAGGACATTAGCGAATGAAGACCTGGTGGCTAAAAGAACCTTTTAGATTATTGCTTACTTGGGAGATAAACAACAACCACAACAACAACAGCAGCAGCAGCAGCAGCAGCGGCGGCGGCACTGCTTGCTATATGAAGGGCAGGATCTCTTTTCAATCTTACCCGATGAAAGCGTTGAGTTACCAGAATCGTTGCTACGCCGGAAACAATGCTTAGCGGCGTTTCATCCATCTTCAAATGCCTCCAAGGCCGACTTTGCCTTTTGTCCTTACAGGATCGATAAAATAAGTACCAGTTGAAGACTGGG
>NC_068997.1:7411051-7412576 GCF_001194135.2 Octopus bimaculoides
GGGGGGGGGGGTCTATGTAACCGTCTTAGCCCCTCCTGCAAACCTGCTGGCTTTGTGCTAAAATTTGAAGCCAATATTAACTCGATCCTATGAACGAAACTCGAAAAACAAAATGCAAGAGACGTAACTACGAAAATAACAATAATAAAAAAACAAATAAACAAATCAACAGCCCCGCGGCCACAGCAGCAGATTAAGATGGAAGCAGAAAAAAAAAAAGACTTAGAAGGAAGGATATAGCAGACGATAGCTGTTATATGGTTCCTCTGCTCGGCTACATTGTTCGTTATATTTCTCCAGTCAGTCTCTTTATCTTATCTTCTATTGCAATTTTATATTCCCTTCTTTTCCATGTGATGTCAAAAGCATTGCTTCTGCCATTAATTGGCTTTTATACATTCAATATTCCGTTTCTCCCCCACCTCTCTCTCATGTAGAATATGTTATTATACACAGACTTCGAAGCAGGATTGCAGACATTCTCATACATACACATACATGTAGATTAATTCACGCTTGCACACACACACACACACACGTATTTATTCATACACAGACAATCGAATAACAAGGCAAACTTTGGGAATGTCACAGATACGTATATAAACACGTTTCTACATTTAATTTAGATATTTTCACGCGAAGAGCGACAGAAAGGGAGAGAAAGAGGGGGGGAGGAAGAGAGGGTAAGAGTGGAAAAAGACAAAGGTGGTGGTGGTGGTGGTGGGGGGGGAGCTGGCAGAAACGTTAGCACGCCGGGCGAAATGCTTAGCGTCGTTTCGTCTGCCTTTACGTTCTGAGTTCAAATTCCGGCGAGGTCAATTTTTCATCCTTTCGGGGTCGATAAATTAAGTACCAGTTGCTTACTGGGGTAGATCTTATCTACTGCCTCCCCCTCCCCCAAAATTTCGAGCCTTGTGCCTGGAGTAGAAGAGAGTGGAAAAAGACAAGGATCTGTGTATGAATTTACGCATGCATCTGTGTGTGTGTGTGTGTGTGCATACACACACACACACACACACACACATACACACACACATTCAAATCCCCACGTGTATATAGGAGCATTCACGTACTTATTTATAAATTGCTCAGGCAAGTTAAGGTCATGCTGGGGCACATCGCATAGAGATTTGTGTACTTATGTATATAATGTACACTTTATGATTGGGCCTATATTTATGCGTGTATATGTATAGCGGTATAAGATCGATGCGTCGAACAAAATACATTTAGTTATTAAGTTACCTTGATTTAGGTCCCTTGACGCCAAAATACCATAGCGATCTATAAAATAACTGCCATAGAAAGAGCTTGAGTTCGAGATATTTGATTACAAACCTTGAAGCCGGTGCCCCAGGATGGCATTTTGTCATTTACTTAAACCACAAAAATAAAGTAAAAGAATTTACAGCTTTTTACCTCTTTACCTCCCCCCCTCTCTCTCTCTCTCAGTTTATTTCTTTTACCGTCTTTCTCTCTCTCTCCTCTCTCTCTCTCTCCTCTCTCTCTCTCTCCTCTCTCT
>NC_068997.1:7412650-7414918 GCF_001194135.2 Octopus bimaculoides
CTCTCTCCTCTCTCTCTCTCTCCTCTCTCTCTCTCTCCTCTCTCTCTCCTCTCTCTCTCTCTCTATCAACCTCTATCTCACTCACTGTCTTTATGTTGCATCATAATGAGGTCTCAAATGAAGATACGAGGGGAAGTTGTGACGTCAATAATGAATAACTTAAGGAGAGTGTGAGAGGGAGAGAGAGGGAGAGACATATAGAGAGATAGAGGGATAGAGGGAGAGGGAGAGATACATACATAGACAGACAGACAGACACGATGTAGGGAGGACATTTTTGAATTCTCGCGAGGAAATCGTTAAGCTGAAAATTTTTTAATTGTTATTCGCAGTTTTTCCAAGATTTATTTTTCGTAATTATAGTTTTATGGACGCTAATATTGAATTAATATGAACTCGATAATGTTGAGTCATAAATTGTGTTGTATAATGAGACTATTTCGTTCTTAGCTGGACATGGGAGAAGTTTAATCTATGTCTATGTATATATATTTTTCAATACAGCCGAAACGCACTCGTCTAGATTTCATCGATCAATCACAGAATCGGATGAAACTGAACATGGAAACGAATTGCTGTATAACTCTTAAATGCTTCCGACAGCAAGCATATCTATGTTCACTCTTTCCGTCTCCATGTAGATTGGAAAGAGACAGTCGGCTCGTTAGCATTAAATAGTCTCAGCTATTTTGAGAGACGAACACAGAATCAGAAATGCTGTTATTGTGGTGAAGCCACAGCTTGCTACAAGATCCAAAACATTCCAGTAGTGGCCAACACGACTTTTTATTTAACTAGGACTAAGTTCCCAAATGTTATGGTGTTTTTTTTTTCTCTCAGACGGTCACGTGGGCAGCGGAGATGCTACCTCAGTGACCTGAAGTGTCAATGAATAACGAAAGTCATACACATGGACACAAGCATTTGCATCACAATTTCTACCAAATACAAACAAAAGAGATCGGATATTAGTTGTCTGAGTCGGACAGAATGCAATGTACGGTTATAGAGGTCAACTACTTTGCAGATGTTAGCATTTGTTTCGAGAGAGAATATCCATTGGGAATTGTTCCAAGACATACAGCTCTCTCTATCCAGATTATATATTTACATCATGCATACAAGTATTCGAAGACTGGGCTATTTTATTAAAATTCTGAAGCTAATAACCTTGTAAAAAGCAAAGAAAATGACTGACTAAAACGCACTTTATAAAGCTATGACGGGAACAGTTAAAATTTTCTGAAGTTCAAGTAAAACTTCAATGTTCTTACCTTAATTTCAGTGACGAAACTTTGTTCGATTATTAGAAACCAGCTCCTTTTTTTTGGAAGAATTTAATTAAGTAAGGGGGAAGACAACACACGGTCAAATGTATGATAAATGACAACAAATTCATTAAACCGTTCTATACATACACGTTGAAAGATTTAACATTTCCATTGACACACACGTTGCTAATCTACCAAACACACATGCTTCAATATACACCGACTCACGTCCACGCACTCCGTTCTTCATACAATGCTGATACATACACACACATAGACACACATATATACAAACATATATTCATTTGTATTTATATGTATACATGCGTACGTTTATACACATTTCATATAAAATACTCATTAATCTTTCTAAGCCTGTAATACACACATCTACACACAATCAATTAATCAATTTGCCAAACTCATATTAAGTACACACACACACACACACACACACACACACACACACACACACACACACACACACACACACACACACACACACACACACACACACACACACACACACACACACAAACATACACACACTCACATACACACAGAGCATATACAGACACACAGACAGAACATATACAGACAGACAGACAGACAGACAGACAGACACACACACACACACACACAGAACATATGTAGACACATACACACATATTTATACACATATATACACATACATGCAAAGTACTCAGAAGCCTCTCTCTCTCTCTCTTCCTCTCTCCACGTATTCATGCAATACAAAATGGCGATTATTTAATATCATCTCAACTAAACAGGATCAACTAAATCTCCGAAACAAACAATAATCATGATTTGAATATGCTGTCGGAAGACACTGGTTTCTGTATTTACGTTATACCTACCTACCTACCTACCTACCTACCTACCTACCTACCTACCTACCTACCTACCTACCCACCTACCCAACTACCTACTTACTTACCTACATGCATACATATATATATATATATACATATATATA
>NC_068997.1:7417160-7419890 GCF_001194135.2 Octopus bimaculoides
TATATATATACATATATATATATATATATTAAACCACTCTCACATCAAGCCTCATCTGTGTGCATATGTTTATATATATATATGTATATATATATATATATGTTTGTGTGTATATAAGGATAGATGTATATATATACATATATATATATGTATGTATATATGCGTGAGTGTATGTATATATGTATACACGTGTATGTGCGCATGAGTGTATGGTGAAAGAGAAGAGCTAGAAAATTGAATGATTGTGTAAAAGATGGAAAGAGAGAGTAAGAGAGAAAGAGAGAGAGAGAGAGAGATAGAGAGAGACAGAGAGAGAGAGAGAGAGAGAGAGAGAGAGAGAGAGAGAGAGAGAGAGAGAGTAAGAGAGAAGGGGAGAAAGGAAAAGAGAGTATTTCAAGGAAGATTGCTTCAATTTAAATCAACAAATCTTGCATCGAAATAATTTTCTTCCGGATTTTGAGCTTCATTAGAGAATAAACGAAACATATCTGCACGTAAAGACACGGAACCCACGAACAGATAAACCAGTCGCACATAGAAATTCATGCAACAGCGCTCACTTCTCAACACGGATTTATTGAATAAAGACACACGTATAATATCGAACCGTTTTGCATCTGTTTAAATTCACTGATATCTAGTTATACTGATGGATGGATAATCACTTAAGATGGGAGAATAATATTGATGACGTGTATCAATAAGTTTCAATTTCTTCTAAACTCAAATATGTTGTTGTTATTTAGCCCAGATCAAACAAATCTACCATCAAAAGCAGACAATCCAACTGTGATTAACCCACCTTTTTCTTTAATGACTTAGTATATCTAGAACTATATAATCTAATGCATCCTTTATTTTTTTTAAGACAGTAAAGGAGAGATTTTGTATAATATTTCTACGTTGTTGAGAGGAGACCACTGAGAGGTAGCGTATCAGGTGGAGTGTAGTTGTTTAGTCCAATATCATTGATCGATTATAATGTTCCTTGGTTCCTTAAGACGGTAGGGTGTGATTTGAGGAAGATTTCGAACAGTTCGCGCAGAGACCACCTCTTGACTATTATAACTTCTTAGGTTAATGGAAACACCTTTAAAACTAAAGGTCATTTGATGGAGACAGAACAAGTGTCAATATTATCTGAAAAGCGATTAACTGATAAAAACGGTGTTTAATTTGCACCTTAGAGAGGTTCGAAATTTTCTGCTTTGAACATTGTTATCTATGCAGCGTATTCTGAAGTCTTTAGGTTTCTCTGAGGTTTTATCGAAACAATTGTTTTTTGTCGCGATATTGAGTTCAGAGTTTGTTCTTGAATTTGTACCAAGTTAAAGATGTTACTGTACACAACGAATGCAAAACGAGAGTGTTCGTACGTTTTTTGTGGGCATTGGTGATGTACGCTCAGTGAAATAGTCACAAAGAAGACTCGAAAATCGTTCATGAAACCAGATGGCTTTTTAGGAAAGACATTCGCTGAAACTTGCACCGGCAAATATCTAATGGAAAGACAAAATATATTTATTGGTGAGGGATCATCGTGGTTAAGTAAAATGTTTAGTTGAATATAAATCGACTGTTTAGCAGGATTTAAGTATGCAATAAACTTGTGCACAGAAGCCATGATAGACAGACTGTACTCTGAACTTGATTCCTAAGCAAAGTACAACTTAACAGTGAGCCTGTGCTGGTTACATTTTCACATTGAAATGGTACATTTTGCCGATCAGTTGTACCAAGCCATTGTGACGAACCAATATCACCCCCCCCCACACACACACCATTCAGGCATATACTCACAGATGTATATTAATTCATAGACACAAGTGAGATTTATACACGTGGTTACTCGGTTGCTTAGATATTGCAGAAAATATCCTTTCATTTATAACTTCGCGCCTTAAAAAAAAAACAAGGGTGATCATGTTTTAGTGTTCAAGCTCCATTATCCTAGAAAATAGTAAAAAAAAAAAAGAAGATTGGATGGTCACAAGTAGAGTAGTTTTGATCAATCTTCTGTTCGACTACCGGGGACGACCTAGGGTCAAACAATAGCATTCTCCCCGAATTCTCCACTCGTTAGCAATTAGTCCAATATGTTATCGATTTAATCATCTTCTCTAAACACATACATTTGTATGCAAAAATAATGATCTCGTTTGGGCTAACATGCGATTACACGATTCTGTTAATCTCTGAAAATGCGGTCAAGACTCTAAAAACATGTAGCAAAACCAATATACATACACGCGCGCGCACACACATGCACACATGCACACCCACATAGCCACACTCACACTTTCTCTCACACACACATGTATGTATACATGCATCCATACGTACACACGTACACACATGTATTTCTTGTATATCGATTTATAGAAATTCGTAATGTAGTTCTTCTTCTTTATAATTTCTTTCTCTTCTTCGAGTCGGAGTCATTCCAAAAGTCTGAAGATAGATTGCATTCCTTACTAACTGTGACACGACCATTGTTACTGGTGTGTGGAACTGAATCAAATTTAGTTTGTTGTGGCAAGATACGAATATGTCTCAAAGGGATGTACATATTCGCGTTGGCACACGAACACACACACACACACACACACACACACACACACACACGTTCACTTACATAGAAACATACGTTGATACAAGGTACACACACACATACATGTGCTCACACATACATGTGCTCACACATACATGTGCTCACACATACATGTGCTC
>NC_068997.1:7420151-7421597 GCF_001194135.2 Octopus bimaculoides
TGTGTGTGTGTGTGTGTGTGTGTGTGTGTGTGTGTGTGTGTGTGTGTGTGTGTGTGTAGACTCTGAAGGAAAATGAAAATATTTCATTGCCGAAGTTCACATGTGTCATCGTCTACGTAACTCGTGACATGTATTTAAGTTTCTCAAAGTTATATGTTTATCATAGAACAAAATCGATGTCTTTAATACTACACAACTCGCTAATATATCGAATACGCGTTTCGTTCCTTCTCTACGTTCCCGGTCAATTTATGTAGCAAACATTCGTTCCAAAACGTCCAGTGTATCGATATACATCATTTTTACAAGAAAGAGATTGACAATTGCGTTGACCCCCCTACTACTTGGCTGGTACTTTATTTTATCGACCCCTACAAGATGAAAGGGAAATATGACCTCGACAAGATTCGAGATCAGAACATAAAGAGTCAAGAAATACTGTAAGTTAATTTTTACGCCGCTCTAACGATTCTGCCAGCTCATTTGCAATAACAACAACAACAACAACAACAACAACAACAACAACAACAACAATCCTCTCTTCTATGGGCTCAAGGCCTGAAATTTTGGGTGGAGGGACTACTTGACATCGACCCCTTTACTCAACTGGAACTTATTTTGCCGATCCCAAAAGGGTGAAAGGCAAAATCGACCACCTCCTGCGGAGTTTGAACTCAGAACGTAAAGGCAGACGAAATGCCGCTAAGCATTTTGCTCGGTGCGGTAACGATTCGACCAGCTCGCTTGAAAAGCATCAGCATCAGCATCAACATCATCATCATCATCATCATCATCATCATCATCATCATCAGCAGCAGCAGCAGCAGCAGCAGCAGCAGCAACAAGAACAAAACTGACAATAAGTTTCGCCATTTGAGTTCGGTGTGATAGTTCTTTTGTATTCCTGAATATAAAAGAGAACGCGAAGACGCTTGTAATAATGTGGTCGTTATCACAGATGCTAAAGAAGAGTTCTATCGATTGGGTACGGCAGAATGTGTATTAAAAGAGCGTTATGTGAGATCACGCCAGAATGTGTGCATTAAAATATAAACTAATATCACCCAGTCAACGACAGCTCAACAATCTACGGTAACTAGGCTGGGATTTTGTTATAAACATGAATTAGACAAAGGGACAAACTACGGAAAGATTTTCTATTAAGAAAACTTCAGTCTGTCTTTCATACTGTCATACGAGTTCACACTGCTGCCATAAATAAAAGACCAAAATGATGCAAGATTCAAGAGAAGATGTTTTTTTTTATTTTGTTTAAATTTCAGTACCAGTTCGTTAACAAAATTTCTTCAACTCTCTTCTCAATTGTATGATATCTCGCCTGAAAAAAAAAAAGTTGTGCCATAGAATACCTCGGCAGTCTGCACAATACTTTAACTTCGCAAAGTTGTGGTAACACACACACACACACACACACACACACACACA
>NC_068997.1:7421931-7422901 GCF_001194135.2 Octopus bimaculoides
GTGTGTGTGTGTGTGTGTGTGTGTGTGCGTGTGTGTGTGTGTGTGTCGATGTAAATGTTTATGCGGTTCTTTGTTACTCTGTTCTCTTTGCGTAAACGTCTTCCATTTCCTTTCCGAAACCTCTTAAATAAACGGCGTTTCATACACATTCTGCTGCAATCATGAAACATTAAAGATATTTTATACAAATTTCTTATCGATTTCTGTAACAATGCTCTTCATAGATCTCCCGCTTTTAAAATCTCTGTCTAAGAAATCCTTTGGTACGAAACACCAGGACCCTGAGTAATTCCTATAGTATTCGTTTTTCTTTCTTCCAGTATCTTGGAAAAGAGAAGTACTTCTGCACTCACTCACTCACTCACTCACTCCCACATTTACCAGCCGCAACTATGACAGTATACAATATCTGTCGCTCTCTTGATCACTTCTGGGGCGAACTCACTTCGCACAGCTCTGAAATATATTGTGCTTTTTAATACGAGACATCTGTAAAAAGAATTTTCCAGACGGAAAACTGCTGCTTCTGGCGTTTAAATAACACACTCATTAAACATGTGGCAATGACAATGTATATGTATGTATGTATGTATGTATGAAGCTCAGGCAGCTTCAAACCATTGGCATTCATTTTACCGATGCCGTAATGTCCTCGTGCATCCCATGTCTCATGGTCTCTGCCGACTCAGGCATTGAAATGAAGTGCGCGTGTGTGTGTGTGTGTGTCTGTCTGTCTGTCTGTATGTATGTATGTATGTATGTATCTATCTTTATATGTAGAAATAAATAAATAAATGGAGTTAAACGCAGGTGTTATTCAAATTCTTTCACTTCCGACACATGTTTCGAAGATATCACTGGTATTATTCCAGTGATATCTTCGAAACATGTGTCGGAAGTAAAAGAATTTGAATAACACCTGCGTTCAACTCCATTTATTTATTTATTTATTTATTTATTTATATATATT
>NC_068997.1:7424207-7425647 GCF_001194135.2 Octopus bimaculoides
CACACACACACATATACACACACATATATGTATATATAAATATACATATGTATATATATGTATACACACACATATATATATATATGCATATATATATGTATATGTGCATGTTCCAGCATGACTACAGCCATTTGGCTGAAACCTATAAATAAAATAAAATAAATATATATATATATATATATATATAAAGAAATTGATAGATAGATAGATGATAGATACACACACACACCTACACGTGTATATATACAAATTGAGAGATATGCAGACACAGACACACAAATACACAGTCATGTAAATATATGCATATATGTATGTCTGTATGTATGTATGTGTGTAAACATGTATATATCTATTTATATATCTATCTGTGAGTGCTTAAACACATACAAATATACATTTATACATACATACACGTACACACACACACGCACACACACACACACACACATACATACATACATATAGATATATACATACATTTTCGATCGAGATAATTTTCATTATCAATAATCACTCTTCACCCACCTCCTACCTCACTTCGTCTCATACTTTTTCTTCCAGGTCTTTTCCTCTTAAATTTCTTTTTTCTTCCCTTTTCTCCTTTCGATAATTTTCTTGTTCTTGTCTCCTCCATTTTATTCAATTGCTTCTGCTTTCTCATCACAGTCTTATTCGCTTTTCCTTCCACGTTACCCCACACCCCACTCTCTCTCTATTTGTTTCAGTCTTACTCTCTCTTTCTCTCTGATTTTCTTCCATCTTACCAAATCCTGTTTTTCCTAATTCTGTCACCGACAGTTGTTTTATATTATGCCAGTCTCTCTTCGTCACGAGCTCTGCCTCTTTCACTCTCCCGATCTTCCTCTCCCTGCCACTCTTCTTCTCCCTTCATCATTCCATGTTACATAAACCACAGCACTTCACAACACTTCCTCGTCTCGCAATTATCCAATAAAGGCAAGAAAAACAAAATGAATTGGATCGGAGAAAAAGAAATTTAGAAACAAAGGGAATAATAACAGTAGCAAGAAAAAAACTGATATTAAGAAGAACAAGAAGTATAAAGAAGAAGACAGGGTAATAATAATAATAATAATAATAATAATAATAATAATAATAATAATAATAATAATAATAATGATAATAACAACAACTTTGAAAACGGATATAAATGAACCCAACGATTTCTATAGATTTTTTTATATTTTGCTCAATGTTCGTCGAGAAATTGAAGATTTCGAAGACTCTTGCAGTTTTTAAACTAATAAATAAATATATTAAAGAGAAATAAATAAATGATGAAGGAAAAAAAAGACAGAAACAGAAAAACAACAACAAAAAATAACGGCGTTTTAAAAGAATGTAACAACGAGAGAGGTTAAGAAATTTACTGTAATATTGACTTGGTGGAAATCTTTCAGCGGTAGGCGTTAACTTATA
>NC_068997.1:7425709-7429098 GCF_001194135.2 Octopus bimaculoides
GAAACAAAATAAGTAACTATATAAAATAATTATGATGATAATAATAATGATAATAAAAAAAACAGCCAACCGAAATCGATTAACCAGCTAAAAGCCAAATTGAAACACTCAATTGAACAGCTTCCTCCATCTTTGACACGATTCTTTTCTTTTATTTTGTGTTGCGAATTTTGCAAAACACGTCGTGTGGTTTTATCATAAAGCGCTTGAAAAATAAGAATAACATATTTGTTGTTGTTGTTGTTGTCGTTAGTCTTCTTCTTCTTCTTCTTTCTTTCTTTTTCTTTCTTTCTTCCTTTCTTTTTCTTTCTTTCTTTCTTCCTTTCTTTTTCTTCTTTTCTTTCTTTTCGCCATCTGCCGTTAAATATGCCTAAGTTAAACAAACTAAATTGATATAATGGCAGAAATGAGCTGTAGTTGTTCACAAACAAATCTTCTCCAACTTTTCCTTCTTTATTATGAAAACTGCTGATTCTAATATATTTTGAATAAGTTTCTATTTTTTTATTTTATGAGGCATTGAAAACTACAGAATCCGAGAATAATGGCGGTGCTATGTGTATGTAAAATTTCATTCATCGATGTTTTTATAAATGAGTTCTGTGAATTGGTTTGCGGTAAGAAGTGAAAAGAATCCAATGCTCAGAGAATTTGCCTGTCTTCTGAGATTGAAATGAATAAGGAATATCGTTTTGGTTGCAAGATGGAGAATGCTTGTCTGAGAGATCAACAATGTTACTCATCGTTTTGAAGGACTTTGTGAATATAGGAAAATGGAGACAGAGAAAGCAGCAGGAAGCAGTTCTAGATGTCGAATCACCTTCAGAGCAGAAGTTTGGTTTAATTGCTTGCAATAAGGTGGACTCCTCTAAAAACAACCAGGTGCAAAGTTGCCGTGAGGAGAGAGTAAGAAATGACCATACTCTTGGCATATGAAACTCCGTCTAGACTGAGTCAGACGTAGGTTCAAATTTAATTTGAATATCTTCAGATCAATGTCTACAGGAGAGAATTTACGAGAGGCACAATTTTGAGACGAGACAAGTCTGGGTGGGTGAAGTATTTAGTACAGGATCTAGCGGTGGAACGAGAGATCGTGAAAGGAACAGAGGGAGGAGAGACGAGTATTTTGAGAGTGACTTGGTTTGTTTGTAACTGTGCCTATTCGTGTGCATGTGTGAGTAAGCTGCTTCGCAATTCGGAGGAGTAGAAGGCGTTGTAATACAGCAGAAAAAGGTAAAAACAGGAAACAAACATGAATGGAATCCAGTGGTTGTAGAGCGTTGATGAATAGATATTTGCTAAACAGTTGAATGGCTGTCTTTGGGACTCACTCGACGATGTTGCTGTATGGAATAGCTGCACTGTGACATAATAACTGCCAGTTTTACTATTCTTAGAGAAACCACTCTTCGGAACTCGTTATGCCCCAAAGCTTCCAAACACTCCTAATAAATCAATAAAACGAAGAATTAATCCCTCTCTTTTTCTCTCTCACTCCTTCTCTATCTAATTTGCATACGCCCACTCACGCTAGATAGTCGTAGGATCGACTAGTCACGACTAGCTTCTTGAATACCCTAAGTTTATTTCTATTCTTGTTGATGAGACATCTGATGTCTCAGCATATTCACAACTGCCAACAGTTTTACGTTATGTTACAGAAGACTGTGTGACGAAAGAACGGTTCATCGGTTTTAGTGATGTTAGTGCAGATCGCTCTGCAAATGCTTTATCTGAACATGTTTTTAAACGCATTGAGACGTGAGAATGTGGAAACAAATTGATTGCACAGACATATGATGGTGCCGCTTCAATGGAAGGACAATTAAATGGGTAAGAAAGAAATATGAATGTGTGATCTTTATTCATTGCTGTGCCCATATCCTAACAGAGCCATTTTTTAATTCCTTGCTTATTCTAGGTCATACGAGGGTGATTGCATATTCAGAATCTTCCATATGTAAATGGTAGGAATACGAACATTTTTTTACTGAAAAATTGCCGGGGAGGGGGGAGGACAAAGAAATTTATTGCATGCCCAACCCCGGAAGTCACCACACGCCACTGATATATATATATATGTATATATATATATATATGTATGTATGTGTATGTAAAACAGATACAACACACATGCACATATAAAGGTACAGTCACGCGCGTGCAGACACCCCCCCCACACACACGTATACACTTATAAGCGTTCGTAAATTTCGACACTTCAGTGAGGCGCAGAGAAACCGGATTCCTGTTGAATCGTGACCAAAACGTGTTTGCCTGTTGGCTGTCGCAGAAATGTTCCATCGTCAAATATATTTTATAAAGTAATTCTTTATTCCATTTTGTTGTTGTTGTTAATGTTGTTGTCACTTCTGTTCTTCCTGTCGTTCGTATTGTTATCAATTTGCATTATTCTCATCGTCGCCATCATCGTAGCCCTCACTTTTGATGCGATCTCATTATGAAAGTTCTGTAGCTTTTAGTTTTGTCCTTTCTTCATTGTACAATGAGTAACGCTCCGTTTTTTTTTTCATCATCGCCTTTGCAAATATTTCTACACCATTCACACTAATATAATAACTCAATTTAGCATTTTGCAATATCGATTTTGACGGTTAGAAATGTATGAAATGTATAGAGTTGCCTTGTAAATAGCGAGTGGAAAGAGTTTAGAACACGAACAACAAATAAACCCTATCACATTTAAAAATCAATAACATAACTTCTATCATCACACTTATGATATATATATATATATATATACACACCTACGTACGTATGTATATACGTAAATATACCTACATATATACGAAATACCAAAACAAGCACGGATGTATAGATTCATATGAATATTACTAACTATTTTCTGCTGGTATTGTTTGATTTTTGTTTTTTGCTTGTTTGTTATGTCGTTTCTGTAACTGAGGATGTTTGCAAAATCCGCCTTTTCCTGTCAAATCTCCATTGTTATAGAATCTCTGTTGAAGTTGACGAGAAAGCATCTGTGTGTGCTGTTCTCTTTCAGCCCAACTTCACACTGCACGCACAAGACGCATCTCCTTCAATCGTATCCCACCCCCCACTTCGTATCCATTTCACCAAGTTCTTTACCGTGCATACATAGATATCAAGTGCAACAGTACCTGCCCTCGCTCGTAGCTTCAACCCAGCAGGACCACCAGCGATAACACGGTCTCTCCTATAACCCTGAAACAATGTACCTTAGAGGTTAATGGCAAGCAAGGACGAGAGTTAGAGGGCACAGGGAAAAAAGGGCCTTTCTAACTTTTATTTTTTATCTTTCACTTGCTTCAGTCACTAAAATACGGCCATGCTGGAGCATCGGATAATTAGAGGCCGAAAACGAGATGATAGAAGTTGATAAA
>NC_068997.1:7429237-7435237 GCF_001194135.2 Octopus bimaculoides
ACACACACACACACACACACACACACACACACACACACACACACACACACATACATACTCGCACACACGCATACGACGGCACACGGTATGCTGTATTTGCTAGTTGTATTACAACCAAACATGACGAACAAGGTGAAGAGTACTCAATACAGGAACAGAGTCGATATTATGATAGTTAAAAGCTGACAACGGTTTCATTTTGTAATGTTTCTTGCCAAGACGGCAGTCCACAAGTAAGATCTCTAGCTTTTAAATATATTTGAAAACGCAAACAGTTGTGTCGTTGTTCATATTGGTTTGTTTACAAATTCATTACGTTTAATATGATTTATATTAAATTCGAACAGAAAGTTTATTGCGAACAGACCTCTTTAAAGAAGGAAATCAAACATTGACACACACACACATCTATATATACATGCACATATATGTACACACGGACATACGGACACACGCACGCACACATATGTACATGTCTGTGGAAAGTTGAATGAACCTCGGCAGTAATTCTCTTGAACAAGTTATATGGAGTAGCATTTGCATAAATAGTTTATTTGTGAAGAAAGAATAAGATAAATTGTTTATTCCCAATTCACAGAGTATGACTCTCTTAACCTTATTACCTCATCTAAGCAGATACACGTTGTTGTATCTAACATAATAATAATAATAATAATAGTAATAATAATAATAATAATAATAATAATAATAATAATAATAATGATAATAATAGTGGTCTCGAATTTTGGCACCCGGCCCCCAAAAAGTTCGAGTGAAGGGGTAAGTCGATGCCATCGGCCCCAGTGCTCTACTGATACTTATATAAGTCGATCTCGACGGAATTTGAACTCAGAACGTAAAAACGAACGAAAGGTCTCCAAGCATTTTGTCCAGCGTGCTAACGATTCTTCCAATTCACTGCCTTCATAATAATAATAATAATAATAATAATAATAACAATAATAATAATAATAATAATAATAATAATAATAATAATAATAATAATAATAATAATAATAATACGGATGCAGTACCAGGCAATGGCTCTCATGGCTTCTGATCTTAAATGATTGGAAGTGTTATCATGTACATTGTTTTGTCTTGATATAAAAGATGGGCTGCAGCAAATATTCTGCTCAATACCACAGATTTGCTTGTGAGTTGTTTGACCTTAACCAGTTGAACATGTCCTTTGGTGGCTGATGATATGTGCATCTCTGATCACAAGCAGAAGTAGTGGGGGAGCATCATAGCTATGTGTTGAGATGTGGCTGCTAATTGTCATTAGTATTTGACTGGTACTCAGTACTTCTTTTGTACTTTGTTTTAATGACTCCGAGAGGACGAAAGGCAAGGTAGACTCCGACGGGATTAAAATCAGACCTTAAAAGGCCAGCACAAGCACCGCAAGGCATTTTTTCCCGACACTTTATATATTCTGCCAATAATGCCTGTGTGTGTGCGTGTGCATGTGCGTATATGTGTGAGTGTGTGTGTGAGTGTGTGCGTAATTTAATGTGAAGATGAGGCTTTCATGCCCTGTTACTTAAAGTTTTGCGTTTCCGCTTGTTAACGCTTTATTTTCATATTTATTCTAATTCATGTATTGATTGCGTTCCTTCCATCCCGTTTATAAACCTTATTTATCTACATCCCTAATACTTACACCTTTCCAAGCATACACTAACACGAACATATATATATATTTGTGTGTGTGTGCGTCTGTGAACAAATATTCCTAAAAAATGATGTCCCCAGAAACAAAATTTTCTCCATTTTGGTCTTCTTTATTTATGCTATTAGCAATGTCAGTGAAATCTCGCCACATATTCTCACGATTTCCATTCACAAGGAAAGTACTTTAACCAAACATTCCATTAAAAGTGATTAAACACAGCTGAGATTGATAGAAGCACGTCTAATCCATATCTAAACAAACTAGAGAGACGTAGATTTCGCTGGTATCATTTTGGCAGAGATAACAACACAGACCGACTTTATTCGCCATATCTTATTGCATCTTATTTCCTTTGCTTCCTACTGATTCAATTGAGTGACATCCAGCGTAATGTTGTCTTATTTTCTGCATTAATGGCGGCTCAGTGTGCAAGGATGGTCCTGCTGTTCTGAATGGAGCTTTGCTGTCGTGCTGCAATCAAATTGGAACAGCAACATTTGCTAACATAATCAGATTCTTACGTGTGTGTCATTTTAGCCTCTGATATGAGGACATTCACTAGGTAATCACTCTTACTGCTAAAAATAGAAGACAAATCTATCTCAAACTACACCATACTGTTAAAAAAATATATATAAATACGCATCGTGTGTCCATGATTTTGTGCATCAGAATGTTTAACTGTTTGTGTATGTGTCTGTATGCATATAGTGTGTGTGTGTTTATGTCCGTTTATGTATAATTAGGAATACGCTCACACTTTTCAACACTGTGGCTGTAACATGGCGATTGGTTACGAAGTCCGCTCCGTAATTATGAGAACCCGTATTCTAACGCATTGCATAGCGTTTTGGGAATATGTCTTCTACTATGGACTCGTGTCGGATTTAGTCTTTGAGTAAAAACGAGAAGACGGAAATTGTGTGGAAGCCTGTCAAATGGGTGGTATTTGTAATTCAAAGGTCCAGTCTTGATATGCACTGTCACGCACCATCACGCACTGTCACGCATCATCACGCACTGTCACGCTGACTCCACTTGAGAATTACGTTATGGGTACACGTGTCTATGGAGTACTCAGCCGGTTACACGTTAATTTAACAGATACGTAGTTCACTTGATCCAACAACTGAATGATCATCGCAGAGAGCGATGGACGACCATCTCACTAATTTGTATATACATGAGTGTGCACCAAGGTAATAGAGTTGACTACGACCCCCACCCCTCACAGCTAGATAGTTAAAATTCCGATCGATCATCTTTACTTTTAGTTCTCCTGACGAAGCTTAAGGTTTTGCTTTGATGTAATCGCTCATACACCTTTCTGCGCAAAGACTCCTCTGCTGGTTCATCCTTATAAGTTAGTGTGTTAGCATATCTAATGTAGTCAACCAAATGTTTTAATTAATCAAAACGATACTTTTAATGATGTGAATAGTCATTAACCGAGTAATTAATTCTGGCAATTAGTAGACAATCCCGAAATTTTAATAAACAATTTACTGAATAGAGTGGGAAGTGTGATGATAACAGTAAGAGAAAGACATTACTGAACCGCCTCTGCGTAGCATAGACTAACCCTTGTAACAGAGAAGTGTGTTTAGAATTTCGGGAATGAACACAGAATGGCGCTTAAACTTCAAAGAATGACTGGGAAAATATTCAGGAGTGCTTGTTGTATTAAAATGTCGCCCTGCAGATCATGTCCCCAATTTTCCTGCTGATATTTCTGTTTTAGATTACATAATTTCAACTGGTATTTTCCTAAAGAAGCCATAAGACTGACGACGGGGCCGCAGCTTCCCACTTGCATTGTCTTAAAATAGACTGCCGTCGGTTCTGTTGTATAAAGTGATGTATGTGATAAATTTAAACCAGGAATCCAATAAGCCGATAATTTAATTAAACTAAGACTTAGATAATCGGATAAGTAGCAAATTGTCTTCTAGGAGGAAAGCCATAGACGTTTTAATGTCGTAGGAAGTTGGTTATTGTAACCTAGTGTGTAGGCATGTACGTATATACTTCAGTTCATTCCCATGTCAGTATGTAGGTGTGCTTACTGTGTTACATGTGTGCGCGTGTTGAATATGGTGTATATGTATATACTTAGAGAACTGTATATGTGCACGTTTGTACAGTGTATCATAATAGTGTGGGGGTGTGCACACCTATTTAATTTAGATATATGTGCTCTGCGTATGTGTGTGTGTTTGTTTATATATTGTTAAGCAGACATGTAATCAATCGCATGTGTATGCATATATGTATGTATGTATATATCAATTGCTGTCAAGAACCCAGTATTTCGTTTTCTAACAATAGTACGCTAGAAAGTATATTAAAAGCTTACAAGTCAATACTGTGTCTTGTCTTGTGTTAGTAGTGCAGTATATTCACTTCTAAGATTATCTCTACGTAGCTTCTTTATAGAATTCGTTAAATTTCTAAACTTAGTGGCTAGTTGATGGGTTGTATGTAGTGCTGATGAAAGAGCAATAACTCTTGAAATATGTATATACAACCATTCCCTTCTTTTTCTATCTTCGATCGCATTGTTTATATAGACGATACCGATATTTTTTACTTGTTTCAGTCATTTGACTGCGGCCATGCTGGAGCACCGCCTTGAAGGATCTTAGTCGAGTAAATTGACCCCCCTTACTTATTTCTAAACCTTAGTATTTATTGTATTGGCTTCCTTTGACGAACCACTGGGTTACAAGAACATAAACACACCAACACCACTTGTCAAGTGGTGATAGGGGGGGGGGATAAACACACACATACATACACAACAGGCTTCTTTCAGTTTCCGTAAACCAAATCCATTCACAAGGCCTTGTTTGGTCCGACGCTATAGTTGAAGACACTTGCCCAAGGTGCCATACAGTGGGACTGAACCCGGAACCATGAGAGTGGGAAGTAAGCACATATGATTATATGTGTCTGAATGTCGCTGAAGCAGAGTTAGCCTTGGTTGGGCGATGATGAAAGACTTTTCATCTCATCTGTTCAGGGACTGACTCTATTATCCAAAGTGTCACTTCGTTTCCTAAGATAGAAGAATGTTATTTTAGTGAGATTTGGCTGATGTTTCTAGGCTTCGTTGTTGTGAATGTTCTTGTTGCTTAGCTCGAGTTGAGCACTGATTGAGCGCGTTCCAGTCGTGACTAACCCGTATTTCTGAGTGTCTAAGAATATATATATTTCAGTCTATCTTCATTTAGCTCCAATTTTATCTCGTTTCAATTCATTCAAGCGAGGGGTCCTCTTAGTTTCAACGTAATATTATTTGGCAATGATAAGATGGCGCATGGCTTAATGGTTAAGGTAATCGGCTCCTGATCGTAAGATTGTGAGTTCGATTCCCGGCGACGCGTTGTGTCCTTCAGCAAGACACTTTACTTTACGTTGCTTCACTCCATTCAGCTGATAAAACTGAGTTGTACCGGTTATTCAAAAAGCCGGCTTTGTCCCATTCTGTGTCACACTAAATCTCACCGAGAGCTACGCTAAAGGCATGCGTGTCTGTGGAGTACTCAGCCACTTTCAGGCTGTTCTGTTGATTGGAGCAACTGGAACAATCATCGTGGACTGCATGACGATATATCTATGAGTTTGTATACGTTTAGGGGTTTGTGTGTGTTCCCGCATGGATTTGTCTAGATTCTGGATGAAACGTTGTGATGCATGTTTGTGTGTTTGGATGACTGTATACCTGTGTGCACGTGCGTGGGTGGTGTATGTGAGGGCGAGCGTATATGTGTGCATGATAGAGAGGATAGATAGATAGACAGACAGATGGAGAGAGAGAGAAAGAGAGATAGAGAGAGGAAAACCAATATAACTTCACAAGAATTATTTAAAAGAAACCGTTATCAATGGTGGTCATCATCCCTGTGAACATTGTTACTGTTACCAATGTCATCCTCCTCCTCCTCCTCCTCCTCCTCCTCATCTTCATCATCATCATCATCATCATCATCATCATCATCATCATCCTCCTCCTCCTCATTATCATCATCATCATCATCATCATCATAATCATTATCATCATCATCCTCATCATCATCATCATCATCATCATCTCTTACATTGACATGTAAATGTTGCTCTTGCTGTTTCTTTTGCTTCTTATATTTATTGTTGTTGTTGTTGCAGTTAGTGCTGTTTTCCTCGAAACCGAATAAACGTGAGTCGATCCAATCAGTTGAAGTGTGCCAGTCATTAGCAGTGATTACCCTTTCGATCTGATCCTCGATATGAAGTATGTTGTTGGTTTGATTTGATGTGGGATGGGGGGGGGGAAATCTTGT
>NC_068997.1:7436335-7438071 GCF_001194135.2 Octopus bimaculoides
ACGCACTTATACACCTATATACACGCGTGTATATGTCCTATGAAATAAGTTGATAAAAGACAATGACGTCGACGGAATATATCAAGTGTCTTTCCTTAAAAATTTTAGCTGCTTATACACACACACACACATAATATTCTATATTTATATATATGTTTACACAGAAACACAAATGTATGTGTATTTACTGCTACAATTATAGACAGACACATCATACACACAGGCGCGCGCGCTCTCACTCTCGTAATTTTTTTATGGGAAATAAGCGTGGAAGATTGGATCCAAAGACAAAGACGACGGAAGAATTTTATATAAACTGTTTTAATATTTTATTTAGGTTAAAATAATTAAAAATTCTTTAATTATTGAAAATTTATCCGACTGTTGTTTATTAAATCATTGATGATCGTAGCAGCAGTTTGCATATAAATGAAGATTTATTCATGTTCGTGACTTACGCAAAGGAATAAAGAAGAAACGCGGCGTTTGCTGTCCCCAATTTCATTATTTTGGTTGCTATTGGAATGCTATTCGTCTTGTAAAGATGTTGGACTCGTGGCTATCTCTGTTAGTTCCACCGAGAAACCCCACCAAAAATAATTATGTCAACAATAAATATAAAAGAATAATTTATATTTTTCCTTCAAAACAGAACAGGAAAAGAAAAAAAAAACCGAAAACAAATAAAGCAAAACGAAATCTTGAACTTTTATGGCAAGCAATATTTTCGTATATTATCGATGTTTTAGTGTTCTGTGTGTGTGCGTGTGTGTGTGTGTGTGTGTGTGTGTGTGTGTGTGTGTGTGTGTGTGTGTATGTGTGTGTGTGTGAGTATATGCGTGTGTATATGAGATATATATGTATGTGCTAGAGTGTGTGTGTTTCAGCATGTATGCGTGTGTTAGTGTATTTGTATGTATATCTGAATAAGAGTGCATGTGTTAGCATGTGTGTGTTTGTGTGTTTGCGCGTGTGTATGAGTGTTTGTGTGTGTGCGTGTGTGTGTTTTAGTATCAGTGTGTATGTCAGTGAGATTTTCTCTCCTTCAACCATGGTTTTCTTTCCCCCACCCCCATCTCAGCTTCTACACCACTCACCTTCTTCCACACCTCATTTTCACCCCACCACCTCGTCATTTGCTTCTCATTCTCTCTTAACCTTCCATTCATTGTTATATATTTCTATACGCGGTTGTATGAATACGTTTACAAACTTACTCCTATACACACACACACACACAAACACACGCACACACACACACACACACACACACACACACACACACACACACTCACACACACATCGAACGAGGAACACGTATGAGATTTCAAAAGAACCAAACGAAACTGAATCGAAAGCTGCAACCATTCATTTTTTACTCCACTAATTCATAGAATGCTGCAAGGCTTGAGTGCTTTCCTTCAATTTTCATTAATTCCTTCATCCAACACATTCCATTATGTTCTGCTAAAGTAGATTCTTTTTCTTTTTAATCCAGGCCTACTTTCTATTGCAGCCCTTTGTGACCGTTCCATCGACATTACCATTTCATCTCTAATCTATCACAAACAGATAAGTTGCATAGGTTAAAAAACATAAACCACAGTCAATCAGTACAATTATTGTTAGCAACTTTTGCCAAGCTATTTTTACTTGTTTAATTTATACTCTGAACATTCTGGTTAATATAACGGTTGGAAGAAAAGCTGATCGTTATTCACACTAGTATATATATA
>NC_068997.1:7438368-7439457 GCF_001194135.2 Octopus bimaculoides
TATATATATATATATATATATCAATCAATGGCTGTGTGGTAAGAAGTTTGCTTCCCAACCACATGGTTCTGGGTTCAGTTGCACCGAATAAAAGAATATATATATATATATGAAAATTATATATAACAAGAGCAATTATATATAACAAGTCCCAGCTTTGCTAAAAATAGGAGTCAAAAATACTCTGAAGCCACAAGAACTGAAACTAAATTTTTACACGCATGGTTGGAAAAAAGAACTAAGTGAATAAAGATTACGTCTTATCTCTGCCGAATTGGGGGTGGGGTGGTATCAATGAAGAGAGGAGGTAGGTAGGTAGATAGGAGTGAAGTGAGGAAATAAGTGTCAGAAGAAGAGAGGAGGGGAGTTGAGCCCATGTGGTGCAAAGGAGAGAAGAGAAAAGATTAATCTCTGTTCACGGTGAAGGTGGGAGTTCGGACGATACCTGTGCAAAGACAGTCCAAACACAGACAGAAGTTGTAGTGGATGACCGGTATAGCAGAAATGGAGCGAGACCGGGGTGTCATTGCCGAGTCTGATGCCTCGGAGGTACTCTACGAACTGATGTACAGGGAAGAGCAGAAAGAGCAGAACATGCAGAAGATGACGTTACTAGAAGTACAGGTAAAGGAGTCCGTGATGTGATTGGGACGATGATGGGTGCCTGTGAGGATGGTGGTGTTGGAGAGGTAGGGGTTGGTACGGCAGTGTGGGCGGGAACAGGGGAACGAGCCATATTGGGAGGTGGGGGTAAGGGAAGAAACTGTGGCCCAAGGGGTTACGCAGGTTATGGGTTCGTTTGAAGGAGGAAAGGGGTAGGTTGGGGAAGATGTGCGAAGTTGAGGGGTCGGACTGGAGTCGCCGGAAGGGTCGGACAATGGTGCATTGGAGGGGTGGTAGGTGAGGGGAAACGGAAGGCGGGCAACGGTGGGGCGATGCATTTATCAGAATGTTTGTCTATACATACACATTCGTACATACACATTTATACATACATAAATACATGCATACATAGGTACACATACTTACATATATATATATATGTGTGTGAGTGTATAATATATATATATATATATATATATATATATA
>NC_068997.1:7439681-7442389 GCF_001194135.2 Octopus bimaculoides
TATATATATATATATATATATATATATATATATATATATATATGTATATATCTGCATCCTTTCTACACACATGCTTGCAAACAGCCTTATGATAACTAGTAAATGTTTCTGTACATTTGTGTCGCTATTTTTAGAGAATAAATCTTCGGTCAGGCACTTGATATAGAGTTGATATTTACATTGAGTTATTTTCTTATTTTTTAACAAAATTTTATATTTATTTCTACCTCAACTGTTTTTCTTTTCCTTTTGATTTCATCAGTTTTCTATGTTTTACGAGAATTAAGTTACAGAGTGAGTTTCACCGGCGAAATTAAGTAAACGACGATTTATTTTGTTTAATGTCGGTTTGTTCCACGTCAAAGTCAACACACGCCATCGCACTCAGCTACATACGTATGCATGTATGTGTATGTGTGTATGCATGCATGTGTATGTATGTATATGTGTCTGTGTATGTATGTATATGTGTCTGTGTATGTATGTATATATGTATGTATGTGTGTCTGTGTATGTGTGTATGTATGTTTTTTTGAGACTCGTTTATGGTATTTTTCTTTTGTAGAATTCAATCCGATCAAAACAAAGCGACAAGGTTCTTTTGTTTAAACCAAGAAAGCTCTTGTGGTTAACAGATCTGTGAGTTACACAGTGTGTACATATATGCATGTATATAAGCTAGCACACGCGTAGTTGATGTGTATGTCGCTTATGTAACTGCAAGTGCATATCACTGAAAGGCTGAAATGCACCAGATTTCTTTATTTAGATAATACGAACATTTATTCACACCAAAGATAACGAAGCACAATTGAAATAGCCGAAACTTGGACGTAGATACAGAAAATACATTCGCAAACAATAGCTGTCCAATGGCTGTCCAATTTGATTGTACACCTTGACGTTGACGTATGTATGGTGAATAACTGTTCAAGTGGTTGTGCTTTAAACATTACTACATAAATATCTGTACTCATATATATATATATCGTATACGTGTATATATATATATATATATATATATATATATATATATATATATATATATATATGCATGTATGTAAATTATGTATGTATGTATTCGATTTGCATCTGGTTTGTAAGATTCTTGATGTTAATTCGCGTGTTGAAACAACTCTTACCGTTTCTTGGGAGGGTCTTTAGGCTTATAATAATAACACACACTGGTTCCATATCACTTCTTTATTGCTAGTCAATTGGTTAAATATCCCACTAAAGTAATCGAGCGTTTGTTTTGATGTATTGGTTAAACAATCGATCGGTTGTTTGTTTGTCAAAGTCCTTTCATCGCTATTCGCGACCTCATCAATGATATGCCCCCTCCTTCCACAGTATGCCTTGTATGCGTTTGTCTGTGTGTTTGTCTGTGTGTTTGTTTGTGTGTTTGTCCGTGTGTTTGTTTGGTATCATTAGCACCGACTTTCACTTACAGCATCCTAATCATTTGCATATTGCCTCCCCTGATGTAGCTTTCCCATAAACCACTTTAATTATACAGTAATAACCACTCTAATTAGCCTTACTTTGCGTATGATGCGTTACTATATATAGCATATACTCAAGGATATTTACGAACGTCGTCAAATGTTTCTAAATGCTATCAGATTAGTCTAGAATAGTTAGAAATGTTGCTTAAAAAATATCGTTACACCCTAATCAAATGTGTTTCAAAATTCTAAAATTGCTTTCGTTCATGACACGTTAGAATATCTGTGACGATCACATCTCAGTTTATACTTATTGATACAAGAACCTTCTCCTTTAGCTGTTATTTTCAGCCAGACGAGTAAGTGGCCCGTGTGAAAGGCTGGTCGGCCGCATCTTAAATGGTTTGTATTCCACTTTACTAGTTTACACGTCACGAAGTCTCTTTATTTCAACAACAACAAAAAAATCTGTGTCGTTTGATTCGATGAATGGCGGGCATGCTTCTCGCATCAAATACATTAACAAGATATGCAAAATGGGGGGGGGGAGGGGGAGAGGCGGGAAGCTTGAGTTAGAAATCAGGAATCAGGAATTAGCAATGATAATCAAAAGACAGAAACAGCTTGTCGCCAGCTTGTTAACACTCAGCTCTGCTGTATTCACAACAAGCAGCCGTAACTAACAACGTAAACAGCAGAAGTATTAGCAGAGAACGAGGGAGTCATTTAAAAGTCACCAAATAAACACTAAAAACTCTTCATCCATTATTGATTTAACACAGTCTTACGACCAACATCAAACAGTCGCACTTTCATTGATTCAATGATTAGTTATTGCACGGCGACCGGTAATTTATACAATGTCTATTTGCGCGATGGCTATTGGATATTGACACAATCACTCTACACAAAATGGCCGTTGACACAATGACTGTATACTTATTAGCTATACACACGATGATTATAAATATGTAACATGGATTATTTACACATGCACACAGATACACAGACACTCTCATAGACTCTCATAACATACATAGATGTATGTATGTATGTATGTATGTATGTATGTATGTATGTATGTATGTATGTATGTATAAATATGTTAATTATTAGTCACGGAAGCAGTATTAATACCAAGAGGTAATTTTTATACCCAACTTAAGATGGATGCCTTGTTAGAACAACGAACACTGCGTTGTTAGTCTTGAACGACTAACAACGTCTCATTTAGGCGTTTGGTGCATATATATATATATA
>NC_068997.1:7442625-7443633 GCF_001194135.2 Octopus bimaculoides
ACACACACACACACACACACACACATATATATATGAACAAACTTATATTTGCTTTTATTAGAAGTGTATAAGAAGTACGATACCAAAAGTAACTGGAAACGTTTTCTGTAGGACAAGCCCGTCGTAGTCCGGGCTTCCACCGCTAAAAGTCACTTGATGCGATCCTCAGGAATCAGTCTGCCGACCGGCGGCGTCCTGTTTGGCCCTACTATCACGTGGTGCTTATTTGTTTTGTGGTGTTTATCCCCAGTTCGTCGATTTTTGCGATGGCTGATACGAAAGAACAGCATACTTCCTTGAGATTCTGTTTTTTGCTGGGGAAAACGGCGGCCGAAACAGTTGTCATGCTTCAAACAGCTTACAACGACGCTGCTATGTGCAAAATACAAGTTTATGAGTGATTTCCATGCTTTAGTAAAGGTTACTTGTCGCTTGAAGACCATTCCCATTCGGGACAACCGTCGATCTCCCGAACGAATGAAAACATCATGAAAATTCATAAACTGATCTTGGAGGACCGTCACCGAACAATTGATGAACTTGTTGATACAATTGGCATGTCCTGGAGCTCCTACCAATGAATTTTAAGTGAGGAATTTCGAATGAAAAGAGTTGCATTAAAATTTGTGCCTCGCTTGCTCACAGAAGATCAAAAGTAGTCACGACTAAATGCGAGTTGTGAACTGAAAGAACAGTTGGAAGTTGATCCGGACCATTTTTCGAATGTCATCACTGGTGATGAAAGCTGGTGTTGAGGAATTTGCAGATGTGGAAGAGAGGAAGAGAAAAACGACGTTAACAGGTAAACACTTGGCATGAATTTCAGCTTCGAACAGTGGAAAACGCGCCTGGACCAACGCATTGCTTCAAATGGAGAGCACTTTGAAGATGATAAAAGTGTAAATATGTAAAATTAAGTGACTAAAATAACATTGCAAAGTTCCGGTTTCTTTTTATTTCCCCTCGTACACACACACACTCACACACACACAAACACACACACACACA
>NC_068997.1:7444480-7444862 GCF_001194135.2 Octopus bimaculoides
GGGGAAAAAGAAAGGAAGCAAAACAGATTGAAATCTGGTGCAGGTCGATTGTTGACCAGGTCGTGGCGAGTGACTCCACAAATCTTGATTTGTTGCAGTTTATTGATATCTTTATTCCTCACCACAAGTATTCAATACAATAACACACACACACACACACACACACACACACACACACACACACATTTGTATATTTGATATACATCCTCAGAACAAACATTTACGCATTATAAACTAAACAAATCCCTTGGCATGATTTTATATTTGCATTCACTTACACACACATATATGTATATGCATATATACACACTCACATACACACAAACACACACACATACATATTACATATATATTTATATATGTATTACATATATATATATAT
>NC_068997.1:7444872-7448115 GCF_001194135.2 Octopus bimaculoides
ATATATATATATATTTTATATATATTTATATATACGCATACATATATAAAGTACATATGTATATATTTGTGTGTATATACATACATATATATTTATATACATACATACATACACACACACACACATACACACGTATGCGTTGTTTTTATTCATATCGTAGTTTTAGGTCTTTGGATCGCAGCCATGTTGAGGCCCCGCGACGATGGTCGATTACATCGACCCACTATTTATGAATGTATTTATGAATGGCAATATTTACCGTTGGGTGGGAAAGGACGTAAATAGATACAAGTCAGTGACTAAATACCACAAGGTATTTTTGTTCGATGCACCGAATTTGCACAAATATAATAAGTAAATGAACTTTTGACGGCTTTGACACCGAGTGTTCAGTTACAAACTCAACTAAGGCACGAGGATCATTCAACCAACGTGTAAACGGCTGAGTATTCCAAGAAGCACCTTTAAAGCAGTTCTCACGCAGAATCAGTGTGATCTGTATGGCAAAGCTGAAATTTCCAATTACAGATACAGTCCAGCCAACGGACTTCCTCACAGTTTCCGTTCATTTTCACTCACAGGCACTGGGACGATTCGAGGCTATAATAAGTGGCCCTGTCTCAAGATGCCGTGCTGTGTGCCGTTCATTAATTTTCATTGATAGGTTATTGATGAGCGAAAGGCTGCAAGAGAAAACGCTTGTCCAAAGTGCTGCCTAAAGAAATCGATCCCGTTAACACACGATTGGGAATCAAACTATTTAAACACATACCTATAAACATTCAAACCATTTGGCAAAATAGTGTAAATATGAAGACGTATACGTAAATGCCGACATACACTTACATACGCTCATACAGACAAACATAAAAGAGCGTACGTGAGTATATATATATATATATATATATATGTAGATCTTTCTATATATGTATACGTACACATACATACACACACATGCATGCACACACACACACACACACATATGTATATATGTGTCAGTGTTTGTATGTGTATGTGTATATATATATATATATATATATATATATGTAGATCTTTGTATATATGGATACATACACTCGTCCTCTCTGTACGTCATTAACCAAACAAATTTCTCGGCAGAAATACTGCAAACAGTTTAAACAGTTCCAACTATGTTAAAAACAAATATTGTTTTTGTTTGTTTTCATTTATTGACTCAGTTATCGTCCAACCTGCTACCTTTGTATTCATATTAAAAACCATTTCCTACAACCCGTCCAACGCGATTAAGATTATATGTCCGTACATTGTCTATTACAGAATTCTCAATGTTTCCTCTTAGAGACAAGTGGTTGTAGAGATGACAGATATACAAACACTTCGCTTGCCACTCACATCTTTCTTTTTCAATTATATTCTTCTTACGCTAACAGCAATGTCTTCATAGAAGACGTGAATGGTCACAGCAGCTTGTTTATTCCCACCTTTCCCATTTCTAAGCTCGAGATTTTCTAATTACAAGTCTTTTACAGCTTGCACTAATCCTGCTATGAATGTCGCTTGGTGATGGACAAGTTCCGCCTACACGAACCAATGTGACGGCCTTCTCTTCAGTTGCTGTCTGCTTGAAAGCGCAGCATTTTTTTTTCTTCACTTTAAACTCTTTTGCCTTAAATGTAAAGGATACTTTCCTCAATGTACCCTTTGGTCTACAGAAGAGTCCGCTTCAGAGATATTGACACCTGCAAATTCCTAACAGCTGCTTAGAAGCTTCCATAGAAATGCCTGTCAGAAGAAAAGAGAGACTGAAAAATCTGATAGCTTTTGAGTGTTGTCTGGGTATCTGCAGTAATTATGAATGCATTAAATAAATATTTAAAAACATTTTATGGGATCTGCGGTGGACTGCCTGAGAAGTATTTATTTTCTGATGACACTCCATGCGATTTTAGGATTGCTGGACTAGAAAAACACAATAAAAATGTGGAGGAGAATCGGAGAACTCTCTGTGCGCCAGAAGTAAAATAAATAAAGGGAAGAAGAAATAAAAGATGATGCCAAAGAATGTTTTCCGCAAACCTGAGGATAATTGACAGGAAGTGTAGCCTCGGAGTCAGACTCGTTAGATGAAGTCATATTTTGAAGGTTGTGCTTGTGCTCTCAAAAAAAAACCAAAAAAACCAAAAAAAACCCCAAAAAAAAAACCAGGCGATAATTACAATATATTCAGAGGAAAAAAGGTGACAATGAAGCCCCTTTTTGCTATCGAAAGTTTTGATTATATCACATTTCTGTAGAAGATTTTCCACATGCGACTATACCCCCCAAAATATCATTAAAACACAACCTTCTAATGAAGCGTGAGCATGCTGCTAAAACAATATACAATGCTGCTCGCCTAGAATCCTAAACATATTTCCGTTGTTGGATATATGCACTTCAACATGAGAAATATTTCTGGAACATTCCCAAGAAAACTTCTGCCAAATATAAGAGGTCGGATATATTTCCAGGACAGAAAAGAAGAACAAAGTATACACAGCTGAAGATGTCAGCCGCGTTACACATGTAAACATTGCTCACATCAGCAACAAAAGGAATATTTACGGGAACTGCTTCTAAACCTATAGAGTCTCCATATCACAATATATATATATATTCATATTTATAAATGAAATTTTGCTGATTTTGGCAAAGTCAGTGGGTAGAAATATTGAAATAGTAGTGCGTTTCAGAAAGGTAAAGTGATCAGCTAACAGCCATTTGCAAATACAATCTGCAAAGCAAGGGTAAAAATATGCAATACTTTTTAGACTCTTCACCGTTGTTCTTAGTTCAATTCCAGGGATGGAGGTGTTTCTTGTTTAGAAATCATCACCTTTTTTGAAAAGAATTCAAATCATTAAAAGCAAAACGATCGATAAATATATACATATATACGCATATACACAAATGCATACATGTCTACATATATATGTATGTGTGTATGTCATTGTTCAGTTTTATTTCAAGATTTCTTGCCAATGGAGAAAGAGTCGGTTTCTAACCTAGATTCAAGGCTCCTTCATTGGAATTACAACAACAGGGTATTTTTGTTTGTTTGTATGTATGTATGTATGTATGTATGTACGAATTTTCAATCTAATGAAACATTCACATATGTGGTTTGTAAAATGCTCCAATCTCCGATACATTTCCTCATCATCATCATTATCATCATCATCATCATCATCATCATCATCATCATCATCATCATCATCATCA
>NC_068997.1:7448265-7453313 GCF_001194135.2 Octopus bimaculoides
AAATCTCATTCTTTTCGTTAACTTGTTCCTAAAAATTTAATACGTTTTCTTTTAAAATTATTTCTCTTCTCAAACACACACGCACGCACGCACGCACGCACACGCACGCACACACACACACACACGCACACACACACACTCGTGGGATATAAACTAACTTTTTGTATCTTTTTCCCTCTCATGCACATAAAGATACTCTTTTTTCTCTCACTCACATAAGCATACACTTTCTATCTCCTTTTCACCCCCCCACATGTACACTATCCATTATTTTTCTTGTAGTTTTTACACTTTCCCCCTTTATTTCTGAAGAAACGCTTAATCACAAGTTGAACGGTATCATTGGTAGCTGAGACTCCATTTTGAATTCGACCGGAAGCCAAGTATGTGCAAAAGGAAAGATTTTGTATCAAGCCAGCTATGGAGCGTCCATTTAGACTGTGTAGCAATTATTTCTGGAGGAATCACTTACAAGCGTTTCCTAGTTTCATTGCTTCATTTTTTACACTTCAGTAATTTTATTACTGTGGCGACTGAGAGACTGAAAAGCAATTTCTGTTCGGTACTGTTGGCATATCAAGCATCAGTTACAATAACACCATTTTTACAATGTTAAGACTAACAACAACAGCAACAACAACAACAAAACCACCACCACCACCATCAACAACAACAACAACAACAACTGCAGAATATGTGGTGATGGGAAACAAACAATAAATCATATTGTCGCTGACTGCCCAGAGACAATATAGGTATTTATCCACAGACATGACAGAGTTGGAACCTATATACACTGGAAGCTATGCTAATACTATGGAATGACAGCAAAAAAAAGATGGTATAGGCACGCCCCAGAAAAGGATATGCCAATACGCACAGATAGAGAAATCAAGGCTAATAGTTGTCAGAGATCGATGTATCAATATTAACAAATGACAATGTATTTCTAAAAGAAACAGAGAAACACATAAAATACAAAGATCTGGAAATAGAGGTAGCCCGGATGGGGATAAAAAGAAACGGAAACACTCCTTATAGTAATAGGCGCATTAGGTATAATTAAAAAAACATTCAAACAAATACATAAGTAAAGCCTCAGGACTTACGAATGTATATAACATACAGAAAATAGCACTACTGGGCACCGCGCACATCTAACGTAAGACAATTTCAATTCAGTGAAAATAAGTCACACCACACACCCAAACACATACCCAAGGCATACAGAGCTTCTCTCAGTAGTGTATATGTGTATATATAAGTATATACACAAATATGTTTGTGTGCATGCATATTTGTATGCATATACGTATGTTTTTATGTATGCATTTCTGTTTGTGTGTGCAATTTATATTCGTGTAATAACTGTGTGCTTACCTTAATGTATGAATCTGTGTAAGCCTGTCTGTCCGCATGTTTCACAGACACACATGCAAGTATTGTCTATTTTTCCTCATCATAGATTTCCGTTTCGATTTAACAAGACAGCAGTCGGACACTGAGTGAATTCAGTGACAAAGCTTATTCCGGTGGACAATCATTAAGACGCGATAAAAGCTGAACTTCTGAAATGTTTCGCACATTTTGACATTCTTCCTGACAGATTGAAGCTGTAATGTGTAAATCAATCGATACAATTCAATTTACGTAAAATCCAGCATTTCAAAATTGTCAACACCTTCCTATAATCTAGCTGCCTACACAAGTAACGATTTTACCCATTATTTATTTATTTATTTATCTATTTATTTATCTATTTATTTATCTTACATCACAAATAGTGAACAATAGCGTCGTTATTCATAGGTTTACTAGACGATCACTAGTATATTGCCTTTCAGCATAGCGAGGGTAACAAGGGAGTATGTGTAATTCTATCCAGAACAAATATCATCAAGGATATAGTTGTCAGAGATCACGAAGAAAAGAAAATGCTTTCTAATCGATGTATAAATACCAGCAGATGACAATATTTCTCTAAAAGAAACGGAGAAACTTTCAAACTACAAAGATCTGGAAATAGAGGTAACTCGAAAGTGGAGCCTAAAAACAGAAACCATTCCTATTAGGTGCATTAGGTATGATAAAAAAAAACATTCAGACAAATACATAACAAAAACATCAGGACTTACAAGTATATTATAACATAGAGAAAATAGCACCGCTAGGCACCGCACGCATCTTATACAAAACGCTTTTTTTCAAAACAGTAGCTATAAGAGGATACCAATAAACTACAGCACATACCCAAGGCACACAGAGCTGCGCTCGGTAGTGAAGTGAAAGCACGTGGTAAAAATAAGACCACTGAATAATAATAACAACAACAATAATAATAATAATAATAATAATAATAATAATAATAATAATAATAATAATAATAATAATAATAACAACAGCAATGGTAATTGTGGTTGTTTACCCCATAGTTCCGCCGCTAAAACCAAATTCTCAAATGAAAGGCTTCCACACAAATTCCGTCTACCAAATTTCCATACTTACAAGATAGTGACCATTATCTATCTATCTATCTATCTATCTATCTATCTATCTATCTATCTATCTATCTATCTATCTATCTATCTATCTTTCTAGGTTTCTCCATGGTCCCTCAATTATAGTTAGTGCTAATCAGCTCCATAGAAGAATATGTCGCTCGATCGATTGTCCTTGCCTCATTGATCTATCGATTCATTCTCGTGATTCTGTATTCTGCTGGGCAATCAAGTTTTTTTGTTTTTGGCACCGCCAGCACCAGTACTAAACACCCCGCCTCACCTCATCACGGTCACCATTCTTCACAAAGAACATCAAATCCTCCTCATTGCAAACGAACCCCTATATACTGGAAATAGCACCTAAATATCCTTCAAATTATAAACACATTCTTAAAAAAAAACAAAGGAAGGACACATTAGAACATTGGATAATGCAGTTCTAAATGTCGAAAATATACACAGAGTGCGTTTGATTATAGGTTTGCTAAGCCAGATGTGATATAGTCTTAAACAAAATAATAATGCTAACAACACTCTAGGTCGTTAACACACACACACACACACACACACACACACACACACACACACACACACACACACACACACACACACACACACACAAACATATACCTATGTGTGTGTGTGTGTGTGTGTGTGAGTATTAAAGCCAACAAGCAAAACACAATCTTTAAATATATGTCGTTATCTTCAGAGAAAACCCGAAAGCTGGAAACGTAAAACTTTTAAGTTACGAAGTGGGACGAGTTGACTTAAGTAATCGCAAGACTCGACTTTCGTTATCAAGTTCTCTCTTTTTTTTCTGTCTTGTTTACATTCACACGCACATATTTGCAAGTACACACACAACAACCTATATTCCTTCACAAATGCGCATATAATTTCTATCCCCATCCCACCAAGAAAACACGAAAGAAAAGGGCAAATATATTCCCTTAGAACAACAGCATATTCCAGTTGTTAACGCATCCACCATGTTCAAAATGAGCTTTCTTAATTATACAAAGAGATAATAATAATAATAATAATAACAACAACAACAACAACAACAACAACAACAACAACAACAACAACAACAACAACAACAATAATAATAATAACGACAACAAGAACAACAACGATAACGATACAGACAGCAGCGAGTTCCTTTCCCTTCATAACTTCCAAATACCAATAGATCAATCTAACGTGTGATTTCCTTTAGCTAGTACATGCAACTGCTGCTACTGCCGCCGCCGCTACTGCTGCTGCTGCTGCTGCTGCTGCTGTTGTTTAGCACCAAGCCAACTCCGATCGATCACACCCAGAATTGAGTATTCCATTCGTGACCATCCCGTATCTATAATGAGTATTATTTCTTTAAGACAGTAGAGAGTGATTTCAGAGTGATTTAGCAGCCATTTTGTAGCAGGACCAGAGTGGTTTGGCAGCCATTTGTAGCAGGACCAGAGTGGTTTGGCAGCCATTTGTAGCAGGACCAGCGACCGCAATAAACATCTTCGTTGTTGCAAGATATAGGATTGTACTAAATGCACAGGGAAAGCGATAATGAAGGTAGAGTAGGGGTTGTGATGTCTATACCCTTCGTCTGGTGCCTGGTAATTTTCTAAGTTATCCCAAAATGCAGCACGTGATAGGCCCCCAAGCCGAAACGAAACGGCGTAATATTTTTGTCTCAACGGAAACTTACCGTTTCTCTCACTTTACTCCAGATTCCTGTACAGAAAGTCGAAACAAATAATTATGTATTTCCAGACGAGAGTAAAGAAAAAAGATGTTTGTTGAAGTGTTTAGTTTTCAGTAAAAGTATTAATTACAGTAATAGATTTTCGCTGACGAAATCGAAACCATTCCGAGAATAGAATTAGAAAAAAACAAAAGTACTTTAAACTTTGCACGATAATTGCTCACCCAAGTAGATCAACATTGATTTAGTAGCATAGCCTCAAAGTTACATAGTTTAGCGGGGAAGATATGCCAATTATATTTATCCCGTACTTGACTGGTACTTTATTTCATCGACCTCGCTTGAGTTGAACTCAGAATGGACAGAGAAGTAACTAAATACAACCAATTTTCTTAAAATTGATTTCAAATATTGGCGACGAATGGTCATACACCATCGGGCAGCAAAATATTACTGGTATTTAATTTATCGACCCTGGAAGCATGAAATGCAAAGTCAACCTCGACGGGATTTGAACTCTGGACGAAAAAGATACTTGCTGCCAATGTACTCAATGTTCTGTTCTAATTATTATAATCTGTTGGTCAATGCTTACCAAATTCCACGCCCCCGCCTTTTCTAAAAATATTATCTTCACCTTTTCCCTCTCAATGTTTTTGTTTTCATTTTCGTTTTCCTTGTTGATCTAATTCCATATTTTTTTTTATAAAACGTAATAAATGATAATGAGACAAATAAATCAAAACCACGGCCAACATTGCGTTCATCATTGTTATTTTTTATTATTTGTATCCTGTGTATATATTTATTTATTTATTTATTCATTGATTGATTGTCTTATT
>NC_068997.1:7453670-7458857 GCF_001194135.2 Octopus bimaculoides
GAGAGAGAGAGAGAGAGAGAGAGAGAGAGAGAGAGAGAGAGAGAGAGAGAGAGAGAGGTGGAGAGAGTGGTGGAGAGAGCGAACGGGGAAGAAAGTAATTTTTCACTGATGAAAATTAAATTGTTCCACCAAAAATATTATTGTTCTTAATGGTAATGGTAACATTTGTATTTTTTGAGATGTATGTGTGTGTGTATGTGTGTGTGTGTGTGTGTGTGCATATGTGTACGTGCACACACCAACAGGCACCGACACACTCACCCCGACACACACGCACCCTGACACACACACACACACACACGCACGCACACACGCCCTGCTTTGTCATTAATGAGGAAAGACATGATTAATAGATCGATTCACCAATAAATAAGGAAGTAAAAAATGATGTTAGACTCCATTCAGCTCTCGATTGTGCAGGCCTATTATGAAAAGCGTTCAAACCATGGCTATTCCTTCATTTATTTTGTATATCAGATCGCATTTTCAAATCTGACCTGATTTAATGATGATGATGATGATGATGATGAGATGAGAGATAATTTGGTGCAAATTGTATGGTTGTGTGTCCCAGAGCAACTGTTTATTTTCAACCAGCGTCAGATTCGAACCAGGATGACCGTTTTTATTCATTCCCGGATGAGTCACTTTCTTTCGATTATTCACAACAAACATGGGTGGGTGAATAAGAAACGCCTTCTGCAACCACATCGTTTCTGGTTCAATCTCACTGCGAGTCGCCTTGGGTAAGTTCTTCCTTCTATAGGTCCGGGACGTCCAATTCCTGGTCAGTTAATTTGGTAGACAGAAACTGTGCGGAAGGCGGCGAGCTGGCAGAAACGTTAGCACGCCGGGCGAAACGCTTAGCGATATTTTGTCTGTCTTTACGTTCTGAGTTCAAATTCCGCCGAGGTCGACTTTGCCTTTCTTCCTTTCGGGGTCGATAAATTAAGTACCAGTTACGCACTGGGGTCGATGTAATCAACTTAATCCCTTTGTCTGTCCCCTCTATGTTTAGCACCTTGTGGGCAATAAAGAAATAAGAAACTGTGCGGAAGCCCATTGCATATATATACGTGTGTGTGTGTGTGTGTGTGTGTGTGTGTGTGTGTGTGTGTGTACGTATAAGTGTGTGTGCGTATGCGCGCGCGCAATGTATGAGTATCTTGGTGTTTGTCTCCACCAGTGCTTGACAACGGACGTTGGTTTGTTTACGTTCCTGTAACTTAGTGGTTCGGTAAAAAATCCTGTAGGATAAGTAGCATACTTAGAAAGAAATACACTTGGGTCCATTTGTTTGATTGAGCCCTTCAAAGTGGTGCCCTAGCATGGTCGTAGTCCAAGGAAGCGATGAAACGTAAAGGAAACGTTAGGGCTTCTTCAGAATCGGAAAAGCTTGGATTTTGAAAAACAGTTGAATCTATATATGTTAGGTATACATGCACCCTACTGGGGTACTGGGTATATATCCAGGTTGATGCTGCAAAAGTCACATCTCAATCATATTAAGGAGCATAAACAGAACTCCGATGTTGGCTCTCCGTCGTCTTCACATTTTTCGCTATCTCTTCTGGAAATACATATCTTCCCCTATGAAGCGGCAATTATAGGTTCGTTGGATAATCCTATATAGGCTGTATTGGCCCGGTGGTATTTAGTGGGGAGGGAGAAACTCAAGGGATTCCCCTGGCGGCACACCCACACCGTCCGCATTATTAGAAGCCATAAATCACTTCTGTTTTAGATATTCTGGAAGAACCAGCACTACTCCGATTTTCTTGCTATTTCTCTATCTCTTCTATCACTACATCTGCATGTTCCGATAGAGCCGAATATTTGAAGTGAGGGTCGCAGACTGAAACATACTTATATATCTTCTCCGATATTCTAAATTCCAATTTATTGAGCTCATAGATTTTCTTCTTGCGTTCATGAACTTCAGTTTTGATCCCAAATTGTAAGATTACATTGATATTAAAAATAACGTGATATGTCGAGTGGGGTCACCTGCTGTTATTTAGAGCCGATTTTTGCAAAGTTAGCACCACATTTCGAAAGTAACAAAATACTAGGAAAGGGTCAAGTGTTAATCGAGCCGAATGGAATCGAATGAAATCAATTCAAGATCTCTTGCTTCCGTTGATTTGTCTTTTAACAGAAACCAATCTCAACATAGAAACACAAGACTGTTTCTACTTATGTACATCAAGTTTATATTTTTAAACTCGCACACCCACACACAGACACACAAACACACACAACTCACACATTCGCATATATATATGTGTGTGTGTGTGTGTGTGTGTGTGCGTGTGTGTGTGCGTGCGTGTGTGTATGTGTGTTTATATATATATATATGTATGTATGTATGTGTGCATGTATGTATGTGTGTGTGTATATATATATATATATATATATATATATATATATATATACACACATATATATAAATTATACATATGCATATATACAATATATATATGTGTGTGTTTGTATGTGTGTGGATGTATGTGTGTATTGATGAACATTTGTGTTAAAGCTTATTCCTCATTATACACTATATAATTATTTATAATTAAATAGAACTTTAATTGTTTATTTGATAACTCTTGATATAATATATTATTAGTTAAATGTAAATAACTTGAGTGTTTATGCCTGCACCTGCGGAAACGGGAATTAATCGTCGCCATCTTACAATCTGCTGTTTGTTTTTGTTTTTTTTTTTGGTTGTTGCTGTTTTTTATTGACTAAATATCCAAGTTGTGTCTGAAAATGGAATTCGCACAGAAATACATGGAGATTAAAATGATCGCCCCTATGGACACCGTATGCGAATAATTATAATCATTATTAGTTTATAGAATGAAAAACATTCGTATAATTAATTCCTGTTTTAGCATAATTATTTCATGAATTTTCATGAACTTCAAGAAATTTTCCATTTTATATAGAATTGTTTAACAATTCTAATGATTGAAAAGAAACATTTTTATTTTATATTGTACGAACACACACATGCATACACACACACACGCACACGCACACACACACACACACACACATACACACTCACACACACACACACAAACACACACACACACACACACACACACACACACACACACACACACACACACAGATGACTATGTTTATACAAATACGTTTGATAAACGTATTCAGTGTTACTATGTAAACATCCCTGAGGATTAACCAGAAGATTGTGTCTGCAGGATGTACCTGAGAACAGCTCGACTAGTTTCCACTGGTGTCTACTTGTGTTCATCCTACAGCGAGAAGAAGTTGTTTAGAGTTACTCCCAAAATATATGTTCTTTGTTTTTGACTAAACGTACTTTCGTAACGCTTACGCATGGAAACCTATTCATATAAGGCGTCCACGTGGCTGTGTGGTTAAGAAGCTTCCTTTGCGCAACCACGTTGCTTCGGGTTCAGTTCCACTGTCCGGCAATTTCATGCATGTATCTATCAGAGAGATCGACAAACGAGAGTAGCTTATAGCAATATCGAATAAAGTAATTAATGCTATGCAATCAAAACGAGTTGATGTTTTACTGTGATGATTATGATTTTAGTTATTTGTAATTAAGTGAAGCTGCATAGCATTAAATACATATGTGTGTGTGTGTGTGTGTGTGTGTGTGTGTGTGTGTGTGTGCGTGTGTGTGTGTCTATATATGTGTATATACCGCTACCAACCCACTGACAAGTAACCAACTGGTAACAACAATGACAAAATCTGCATGATGAAAATGCCTGTAGCTACATATGCTGTATTTGAACACATTGGTGTGTGTGTGTGTCTCTATATATGTGTATATACCACATATATAGGGCGGCGAGCAGGCAGAATCATTAGCACGCCGGGCGACATGCTTAGCGCTATTTCGTCTGCTGTTACGTTCTGAGTTCAAAGGTGATGTTTTAAAAAGGCTTCTAACGGGAGAAAAAATCGATTGCTCAAAAAGTTACTCCTTTAACTTCCCAGATTTTATTTTGTCATAGATGCTTAAAATAGGACGGCTGTTGGGTGTATGGATTAAGGACCATACTAGATGCAATTTGACGATGGTAATTAAAAAATAGCTAGAAGTTTCTAAGTCGATTTGTTGGAAAACCAAGGCGAAATTTCTTATGAAAAACGTTTTCTTGTCGGTAAAGGCTGGTTTGTAAAGTTTAAGAATTACTTGAATATGTACAACATAAAAATTACGGAAGAAGCTACCAGCACAGAGGTTGCTTCCAATTATCCTGAATAGCCCTAAGATATTATTGCTGAAGGGAGCTACTCATCAAAACACGGATACAATGTTGTTGAAACTGCACTTCGATAGAAGCTCATACCGGCCGGAACTTTTATTTCTCGAGAGGAAAAATTAAGACTAGGATTTAAAGCTTTCGTATATATATATATATATATATATACCTGTGTGTGTGTATCTGTTTCTAAACCTGTGTGTGTATGTATATTTCTATACCTGTATGTGTATGTATGCATATCGACATTAATCAGTTTTATTTCAAGATGTCTTGCCAATAGAGAAAGAGCCGGTTTCTAACCTAGATCCAAGCCTCCTTCATTAGAATTTCAACACATACATACATACATATATAAACACGTAAAGCTATTCGTGGTAACCGAATTTAGAAGCTCATACTCAATCATTCATTTAAACTAATTTTTTTTCTGGATGATTCCTGTGTGCATCATACATCGGCCACGTGATCAATTACGTCAATTTTCAGTAATTTCATCGCATGCATCACTGAGTCTTTCTCACGAGAAGGAATTTGAACATGCGATAATATATTGAAATAAATTCTGTATTTCAATTTTTTTTTCAAAATTTAGGATTGGGTAGAGATGGCGAATGATGTGAAAGTATTCTCCAAGAAAAAAAAAAACGTAATAGTATTTTCAGCCATTTCTTAATTATGCAGTTATGCATCCACGTCGATACGGTCGGTTGCACAAAATCTGTAGCTATGGGTTTGTAATCCTCGTTAACATGTAAATTACATTAGGCTGGACTGAGATCTATCTATCTATCTATCTATCTATCTATCTATCTATCTATCTATCTATCTATCTATCTATCTATCTATCTATCTGTATGTCTGTGTGTATACAATACATCCATACTTATAACGTGTGTGTGTATATATA
>NC_068997.1:7459204-7460891 GCF_001194135.2 Octopus bimaculoides
GAGAGAGAGAGAGAGAGAGAGAGCTGAATTATAGCATACGATGCTATAAAATTTAAGTAATACATTTGAATATAATGGAAGAAGCATTTCCATTTCGAACAATGTGAATGAAAGGGAGTCTGTACGAATCGTTACAGAACAGATATTACAAGGGACCTCGTAACCTCCTATTTTTGTTTTCTCGTTGCTGTACAAAGCTAAAGGCTATGCCACGCCACATATACAGATACATACACATACGTGTAAGTATGTGCATATGTATGTATGCATGTATGTATGTAATGAAGGCCCGTGGCTCTGTGGTTAGGGTGTTCGGCGCACGATCGTAAGGTCGCTAGTTCGATTCCCGGCGACGCGTGGTGTCCTTCAGCGAGGCACTTAACTTCACGTTGCCCCAGTCTACACAGCTGGCAAAACTGTGTAGTATCTGAATTTCAAAGGGCTGGTCTTCTCACACTCTGTGTCATGCGGAATCTCCCAGAGAACTACGTGAAGAGTACGAGTGTGTCTGTGGAGTACTCAGCTACTTACACATTCATTTCATGAACAGGCTGTTCCGTTGATCGCTTCAACTGGGACCCTCGTCGTCGCAACCGACGGAGGGCCAGTGTTTTATATGTATGTATGTATGTATGTTTGTCTGTCTGTCTGTCTGTCTGTATTTTAGTCTTTTATTCTTTTACTTGTTTCAGTTATTTGACTGTGGCCAAGCTGGAGCACCACCTTTAAGCGAGCAAATCGACCCCAGGACTAATTGTTCGTAAGACTATTACTTATTCTATCGGTCACTTTTGCCGAACGGTTAAGTTACGGGGGCTTAGACACACCGGTTGTCAAGGATGGTGGGGGACAAACACAGACACACAAATACATACACACACACACACACACACACACACACACACACACACACACACACACACACACACACACACACACACACACACACACACACACACACACACACACACACACATATATATATATACGACGTGCTTCTTTCAGTTTCCGTCTACTAAATCCATTCACAAGGCTTTGTTCAGCTCGAGGTTAGAGTAGAAGACACAAGGTCCCATATAGCAGGCTTCTTCACAGTTTTCGTTTAACAAGTTCGATGCACAAGGCCTAGTTCGAATCAAGGCACGCTGCTGAGGAAACGAACTCGGAACCACAGGTTTGTTAAATAAACCTTTAAAGCAAACAACCATGTATGCATGTTTCCTTTGGCATTTATTTAAGTTTTTCCGACTAGAGTTCAAAGCGCCCCCTAAGAAAGTGACCAGACATTTTCAGTGAAGGCAGTTCCCGGCGTTTGTAAATATGTGGTTGGGCTCGCGTGTGCCTCTGCACTTAGGTTCTACGTGAATATACCTCTTCAGTAGTTAAGTGTGTGTGTGTGTGTGTGTGTGTGTGTGTGTGTGAGAGAGAGAGAGAGAGAGAGAGAGTGTGTGTATGTGTGGATGATTACATTTTGTGTATGCGTAGAAATGTAAGCACACAATTAAGTGCATTTATTCATTTAAAGAAGCTCAAACAGTGAATCTTTGGAATGTCTTACAGATTTATATCGTGTCGCTATTAAATTGGACTTGGCGGATGCGCGTCGGCTTCTTTTGCTCATTTTTTAGAAATCTATGCACGCATGTATATGTGATTGTATGTATGGTATGTGTATGTATGTGTGTAT
>NC_068997.1:7461021-7462726 GCF_001194135.2 Octopus bimaculoides
TATATATATATATATATATATATATATATATATGTGTGTGTGCTTATGTCTTTCTTACCGTTACTCAATCATTTGGTATTTCATCTGCTACATGTTATTCATTTGTTATTCACCTGTCATTCATCTGCTACATGTTATTCAAGCTAAACACCTTCAAAACACGTTTATTACTCTGATATTGTAACTTAAACTCATTCCTTCTTACACCGCCATGAGTTGCACAATAAACAAACAACCAACCAAAAACAAAAACCATGAATTTATTATAAATCTTGATCTTTTCCTTCGATATTCGTTACCAAAAGGATGAGTTCTGTCAATCATTAAATTGTAAGGGAACCCATAAGATTCAGCCGACATATGGTGTATAGAGTTCAAATCATCTTCGCAACTTCCATCTGTTTTAGCTATAATCCCCAGATGTGTTGAAATCAATGCCCCAACTTGACGAAATCCTCGTAAATCACCGCAGAATCCGTCAGAGCTTCAAGTAAGAAGCAGCGCTCCCCACGGAGGATCTATTTATAATGCATAGAGGCTTATGGTGTTGGCTGGAACACCATACAGTGCTATGGGAAGAAGGAACCATACTCCTTTCCACTGATTCTCTTCCGGATTTTCTACACGAACAACTGGAACACGCAACCAACTTGAAACTTACCGTGCTTCCACTGCCGAAACTTTGCACTAGTATTAACAGCACTGACTGTCCGTCTGTCTGTTTGTCTGTCTGTCTGTCTGTCTGTCTGTCTATCTGTCTGTCTGTCTGTCTGCCTGTCTGTGTCTCTCGCTTTGTTTATGTGTGTGTGCGTGTGCACGTGTGTATACATATTAGGTGTTTTAGATAATGTATGCGTGCGTATGTAATATATATTAGATGTTTTACTCAATGATCTCTGTGTGTATGCCTACACACACACACACACACACACACACACACACACACACACACACACACACACACACACATGGAGGATATGTTAACTAAAACGTTTAACATTGTTATGGCAGATAAAGACAAACAAAACTGCTTTATGATTAATTTTTAAATGAGAAAGGATTGTTGCTATTTAACCCAAGGCCATGCCTAATTAAGCTGATTTATAATGAAAGACAGCCCAGTCAGGAATATCCCGTGTTTTAAAGGTGTAGAAGGCTACAACATGCATTGTGTCCCTTCCTTTCCCGAGATACGAGGTTGCAATCTGAAAGCGGGAACGAAGAAGCGCCGTCATTAGCACAGAAAAAGACAAAGTAGTTATGTTTGAGATTTGGAACTCAGAAAATTGAGGTAAAGGGAAATTGTATGTCGTAAAACAATCACTGCAGTTCATGCCATACTATCTGAGCCGAAATCAACTGCATTGTATAATTATTAATATGTTATATATTATATACGTTATAAAATATACAGATTATATATACGTTATAAATTACGGCATACGTATATTATACGCTTTAAAATGAATGGGAGATATGGTAAACCTAGAAATATGGAATCCTCGAACAAGAATGACGACAAAGACGATGACGACGAAAAGAAGAAGAAGAAGAAGAAGAGGATCGTGAACGCCAACATAAACATCAAGGGAATTATCTCTAACGATAGTGAATTGAAATCAATATTACTCGATATCGAAATCAGGTTAATATCTAGTTACATAACCAGCTTCATATTAACTTGGCACTCATATATATATATATA
>NC_068997.1:7465362-7466410 GCF_001194135.2 Octopus bimaculoides
ATATATATATATACACGCACATATATGTGTGTGTTATGGTTGTTATTAAACACCGACGGAGGTGACTTGTGACTATCCTGATTTTTTTCAAATTTTTTAGTCGGTTTTACAGGTAACAAATTATACAGGTAACAAATTATCTAAAAAATAACCAAAGCTAAAAATAAGAAGATATGATCAAATAAAGGGTTTGACGATTGGTGGTGGTGGTGTGTGTGTGGGGAGGGGAAGTGAGTGTAGCGTTATTCATTGTAAGCAGAACAAGTACAAAAGAGAGAGAGAGAGAGAGCAAGCAGTTGCTTCCTACAATATTTGTAGCGATTTATCAATAGTAATAATAAACATAGCTTACAAATATAGACTCTGTTCATATATTAATAACACTTCGAAATAAACACAAGAGTGTTGGAAGGAGGACGGGTGGTGGTGGGGCTGAAGAATCAGTATGTATAGAAATTCGCGCGCACACGCCCATACAAAATACATGCAGGCAAGGAATACATACATATATATATATATATATATAAGTAGTTATAGGATTCCTTATAATCAGGGCACTTCCACACGTAGAACGCCGGAAATGGTCAGGTACGATAAGATAGGATTCATAGGGAATTAAAGCAACCATGGAGGTATGAGGTGGTGGGAGGATACGGTAGATGTCTAAGGACCAAATTGAATTTAGACCCAATTTGTGTTCTTTTATGTAAATGTGTACACAAACACACATACACACACACACACACACACACACACACACACACATGTATATATATATATGTGTGTGTGTGTGTGTGTATGTGTGAGTGAGTGTGTGTGTGTGTGTGTGTGTGTGTGTCTGTGTCAGCATGGTCACAGCCTTAGGGCTGAAACATGTAAAAGAGTAATATATATATATGTATGTATGTGTGTATGTACGTATGTGTGTGTATGTATGATATCTATCTATCTATCAATCTTTCTCCCTCTCTCCTCCACTTCTCTGACTCTGTATATATATATATATATATATATATATATATATATATATATATATATATATATATAT
>NC_068997.1:7466922-7467586 GCF_001194135.2 Octopus bimaculoides
CATACATACATATATATATATATATATATATATATATATATATACACATACACGCATTAGTTGTTAGGAGTGTCTGTATAAAATTATATGAGAGCTTCTCGTGCGCTAAGGAAAAAGAGAACAAACCAGATTTCTCTATTTCAGTAGGAACCTGTGGATGTATACATACATACAAACACATACATACATGCATAAGTGCACGTACACAAACACATATTGGTATATATATGTGTGTGAGTATGTTTGTTTGTATGTATGTATGTATGTATGTGTTTGTATGTATGTAATGTGTGTGACTGTATTAACATGTGTATGTGTATGTGTGTTTGTGTATGTTACTGTGCGCAGTGTTGTTAGTGCTTCCGCTCTTTGTAAATAAACAAGTTAGAGTATGATATAATAGTAATAATAATAATAATAATAATAATAATAATAATAATAATAATAATAATGATATATAGAAAAAAAGTATGTCTGTGTGTATGTGTGTGTGTGTGTGTGTGTGTGTGTGTGTGTGTGTTTGTATGTTGCACGTAGCTATTTATATAACATAAACAGAACTCCCTGACGAAAAATAGATCACGTGAACCTCGTGTCGCAACGCAGGAAGTAGCTGCCGCCGCGTAATACGCACACACACACAGTCACACGCGCGAACGCACAC
>NC_068997.1:7468092-7470503 GCF_001194135.2 Octopus bimaculoides
TCTCTCTCTCTCTCTCTCTCTCTCTCTCTCTCTCTCTCTCTCTCTCTCTTTCTCTCTCTCTGTATATCCCAGTTGATGCACACACGCTGTTGCACATGCCAATGTTAAAACTCCCACTTAAAGAACTTATAATTGAAAGATGTGAGATCAAAGAGAGAAAAGACGAACAGACAGAAGAAGAAAAGATGACAAGCAAAGGAGAAAAGAGAAAAAGAAAAAAAGAAAACGACGATGATGATGATGATAATGATGACGATGAAGAGAAAATAAAGCAGAAGATGGAAAGAAAAAGTAGAAACCATAACTGGGTCGTCGTCATCATCATCATCATCATAATCATCATCAACATTACCATGTGTTCTTCATATACACCATTGTCAACATCATCATCATCATCATCATCATCATCATCATCATCATCATCATCATCATCATTATCATAGTCATCGTCGTCGTAAACGTCACCGCCGTCAGCGACACCTTTCGTCGTCAGTTACAACATTAACCCGCGAAAAGACGCAAAATTTATATACATATACACATACATGCATATATGCTTACATAATACATACATAGATACACACATACACACAAATATATTTGTACATAATATATATAATATATATATATATATACATCTGTTTATACACACACACATATATATATATATATATAACTGTATGTATGTATATGTATGTACACATGTATATACATACACGATGACACATGCACACAGAAGCTCGCACATAATGCCACTTCCATGAAAACAAAATGAATAAGTTGACTAAAAAGTGTTTCAAATACAACAACAACAGCAACAACAACGACGTTAAAATAAATCCACAAATAAAGAAATGAATAACAAATGGTTGAATTGTCCTCGTGTTGAGGTGTCCACTTACCGAGATCGTCTATATTTTTGGACATGTTTAGGGAGACGCAAACCAAAAGGATGCTCATAACTAACATCACCACAGAGATGACCACCACCACCCGTGCCACCTTCTTCCGGTACGGGTTGTTGTCCCCACTGAAACTGTCTTTGAGGTCATCCTCTGTCTTAATCACAGACATTCGGCCGCCCTCCCACACCACGCGCCCGCTTTCACATACCCTCACGTCGTCAACGTCATCCACGTCGCCGACACTCACATGATATCCGCCGTCACCATTGACACCGACGTTAGCGTCAACGTCATTCTTATCATCGTCGTCATCATAGACGTTGTCGGCTTTCATGTAATTCCCGCCGCTACCCCCTCCCACTACCCCTCCCACGAGTCCGCCAATTAGTCCTCTCTCCTCACGTCTACGGACGTCGACCCCGACTCCGTCATCGTTGTCATCATCGTCCTCGACGTTGACGTTTACGTCGTCCTTGCTGCAGTCGTTGAGCCGTTGATTGCCGACGTCTACGGCGGCGTCATTCTTGCTGTTGCCAAACGCTTCATTGTTACCTTGAGCGTCATCGACGTCGTCGTCCTGTCCGATTCGGCCGCCGAGTGCGATCGAACCCACTTCGTCACCTTTGGCAAGCTGTTCAACGTCGTCTTTGGTGGCCGACGCCATCGACATTGCAGATGCGGTCCGACTTCCGCCGGCGCCGCCAACGTCACTAACGTTGCCAGCGTCCCCATTTACGTTGTCCTGAGCCGCCAGGACACCCGTGTCGGTGTCAAGCTGTGTGGACATCACCGAACTGTTTCGTTCGTGATCGCTGACATTGAAATCTCTCTCCCCCTTCTCTTCCCCTCCCCCTTCATCTACCTCTTTCTCTTCTTCTTCTTCTTCTTCTTCTTCTTCTTCTTCTTTCTCTTCTTCTTGTCTCTCTTCACATCCCTCCCCTTCTCTTTCACTGCCCTCCTCTTCCTCTCCCCCCAATAGTTCGTATGCTGGATCCACGGTGATGTTTTGTCGGACCTTTTTTTTTCTTCCTGTTTGAAATGTGCTGCAGTTGTTGTTGTTGTTGTTGTTGTTGTTGACGTGCTGGGGGCAGGGAGGAGGAGGGGCAGGTGAGGTTATTCTCGTTGTTCGCTGGGCTTGTGATTGTTGCAAGTGATGTAGGTCGTTGTTGTTGTTCTTGTTGTTATGGCCGTACTTGCTCTTGTCGCTATTTAGTGACTACAGTGGTACTAATAGCAGTAGTAGTAGTATTAGTAGTAGTAGTAGTAGTAGTGGTGGTGGTGGTAGTCGCTGTTGTTTCTAGCGAGGGAGAAGTTGCGATAGTTGTTTAGTGGTTTGTTATTGTCGTTGTTGAAGGTGTTAAGGTGTTAGCAATTATAATTTCTCCACAAATCGCTTATTATTATCACCGTTTAATGTTGACGGTGGTGACGATAATATTGGTGATAACAGTGGTGATTGATTATGGTGGGTGGTGGTGGTGGTGGCGGTGGTGGTATTCAGCCGTA
>NC_068997.1:7471263-7472161 GCF_001194135.2 Octopus bimaculoides
GGAAACTTAACTCTTTTAGTATTAAAGACAAAAAAAAAAAAAAAGGAAAAGAAAAGAAAAAAATGCCTTTGTTTTAGTCTTCCCGAACGATAGACTCCCACCGGATTTTTGATTCGCAGAACGGCTGCCGTAATAATTGGTACTTATAGTAGTAATAGTAGTAGTAGTAGTAGTAATAGTAGTAGTGGAGGTTATAGTTTTGGTGACTGTGCCTGCAGAGTAACAGCGGTGGTAGTGGTAGTGGTAGTGGTTATAGAAGAGGGTGGTGGTGGTGGTGGTTGTGGGAGTCGATATCAGCAGCAGTAGAAGCAGCAGTAGAAGCAGCAGCAGCAGCAGTAGCAGCAGCAGCGGCTCATATCAACAGGAGCTGCACGAGCAGCTTAGAAAATAGCAGCAGCAGCCGCAGCAGCAGTCGATAAGCATAGCAGCAGCAGTGACAGCAGTAGTAAGAGCAGCCGATAAGCGATGCAGTGTATTGCAGCAGCAGCAGCGGGAACAGCAGACAGCAGCACCACCGTCACCTTTAGCCTTACCGCGATCCACCACCACCACCATGATGATGATGACGATGACGATGATGATGTTCATCATCATCATCATCATCAACAGCAACAACTAACATCATCAGCAATCCGTACACATTACGTCGTCTAGTAAAAGGCAAAGCTCCTGGTTAACGGAGTAAACGTTGCGGTTTCGATTTCCAAGTCTCCAGTTGTAAACAATATGACTTGAATTACTTTTATCTACCATTCGAGAAGCGCCTCACTATCCTAACATCGACTCTCAGAGTTATCTCCCCATAGATTCGAGACCTTTATAACTGAATAAAAAAAATCTATCTATCTAGCTAGTTAGCTGCTAGTTTCCCTCACCTCTCTCTCTCTCTCTCTCTCTC
>NC_068997.1:7472448-7474716 GCF_001194135.2 Octopus bimaculoides
TATATATATATATATATATATCGATCGATCGATCGATCTGTCTATCTATCTGTCTGTTTATTTATTTTCGCCAATGAAGGTGAAACGACGAATATGAAAGAAGGTCACCTAACAACAAGCAGTGGCGTTTGTGTTTTGGATTCCTACCTGAGATATTCCAGTCCATTTCTTTGGTTCTCTACGAGTCTCTCCTGTTTCCTGTTTAGTCAACAGAACCAATATATTGATTTGTGAATTGCTTACGTTCCCCGAAACACACCGAAGAACCGCCATTTGGTGCAAGGTGTTTATGTGTTTATGTCACTGCCTTCTGCACCACTTCTTCGTCTTATAACAGTGATCTACTTCTATAATGTTCGACTCTGATTCACACAGCGGGGGACTCTCAACTCTGTACTAGAAGCCAAAGAAGCACACGTCAGATTTATTGTGCTGCCACTGCTTACACTAATGAAGTATGTCACCTTAATATAACAGTGAAGAGAAAGCGACGGGCTGGCAGAATCGTTAGCACACCGGGAAACATACTGAACAGCAGTTTGTCTGTCTTTAAGTTCTGAGTTCAAACGCCACCCAGGCCAACTTTACTTTTGATCTCCTTCGGGGTCGATAAAATAAGTACCAGTTAAATACTGGGGTACATATAATCGAATTAACCCCTACTCCCTAGAAACTGGTGGCCTTGTGCCAAAATTTGAAATCAGTTTAACAAGGAAGTCTAGCAACTGGCGAGTTATATCGTCTGACAAACACTATAGCACTTTGTGAAACGTAGCATAAATGGATCTCCGTTGGTGTCGACGACGATTGAATTACTTCCTCGTTGAATAAATATTAAAGTGGTTGAGTATTCAACAGACAAGTGCGCCCTTTACATGATTTTCGGTCTACAAACTCTTCGAGCAAACGGGAATGCAACCTCATCTTTCCAGCCATGTTGTGATGTTCGGTGTTAAAATGTTTTTAATTTTAAAATAAAAACATTGTGTTAAGTCTTTGTTCATTCCTGATTTTGATGAACCGCCGTTAGTCACAGAAAACAAACCGGCATCAGAGGATAGACAAGTTTTAATGCATCTTTTCTAGCACCTTCCCAAACACAGCGTGACTGGGTGAGCAGGGCTTCTCATATACAGGAAACTCCACTGAAGCAATTTCTGTCTTTGACGACGACCTTAGCAGAAGGTTCCCTCAGTAAAGATTCGTGACTGTGTTCCTCCAAATTGTTAAGTCTGCACACGTCAGCACTACACCCCGCCACCACCATTAGAATCTGAAAACTGTAATTCTATATATATAGATGGCAGTGAGATTTGGCTGCCAGGCGGCGAGTGGGCACCTCTCACTGAAGGGACGCAATAAATCGAAATCGCGTGGTCTAGCAGTCCCGACGCCCATGGCAAACGATTCTCATCTGCTAACGATGTAAATACGCGTGCTTTTATGCACCATGAGTCTATATGAGTCGACCTCTGAAGACGAATTCCGCAGTCTTCAACTTTCTAACAGAACAGCCACGTTAAGATGGATATAAAAATTGCCTTTTGATATTAATACTGCCTCTCTCGCTAATAATTCTATCTATCTATCTATCTATCTATCTATCTATCTATCTATCTATCTATCTATCTGTCTATCTGTACATACATACATAATACATACATACATGCAATATACATGCACACATACACCCGTACACATACATGCATCGTATATTCATGTGTACATACCTGCATTCATACACACATATACACACACATGCATACATACATACACATATACATACATACACACATACATACATACATACATACATACGCACATACATACAACACATACATACATACATACACACATACATACACATATATACATACACACATCCATCCATCCATCCATCCATCCATCCATACATACATACATACATTTAGATACCTGGCCATCGAGGAAACAATATTTTTCGAATCGTTCTTATTATATCCACAAGCTGTACACCACCCGCGAAGGAAGAAAAAACTTGATTAAACTTGGAATCTCAGAGAAATTCCTATAACCGCCCAGCAAATTCGATGGAGCGTGATAGCAGGTTGATTAAACTTTGGAAAACCTGAAGGAAATTTGAAGAAAGAACAGACACAGAAGGGATATTGGAAACATCGTACCATTCTTTATTGCTGTTCTTCTCCAGACAACTTTCTCTCTTTCTCTCTCTCCGTCTCTCTCTCTCTCTCTCTCTCTCTCTCTCTCTCTCTCTCTCTCTCTCTCTCT
>NC_068997.1:7475540-7476384 GCF_001194135.2 Octopus bimaculoides
CATAGGTCGGCTCAACCAAGGTTGACTTGTCATGGGGTCTAAGCAGCAACAGCAGCAGCGGTAGCAGCAGCGGTAGCAGCAGCGGTAGCAGCAGCAGCAGCCTTTCAGAGTGTCCCATCCCCAACTCTTCCTAATATTTAGATATCAGAAGGCGGCGAGATGGCAGAAACGTTAGCACGCCGGGCGAAATACAGAGCGGTATTTAGTCTGTCTTTACGTTCTGAGTTCAAATTCCGCCGCGGTCGACTTTGCCTTTCATCCTTTCGGGGTCGATGAATTAAGTACCACTTGCATGCTGGGGTCAATCTAATCGACTGGCTCCCTTCCCCAAAATTTCGGGCGTTGTGCCTAGAGTAGAAAAGAATATTTAGATATCAGGTAAGTTTCAAGTAAAAAAGCAAACAACATCGACATTGGCGTGTGGTTAAAAAGCTCGTTTTGCAATCATGTAGTTTCGAGTTCAATCCCACTGTGCGGTACCTTTGCCAGGCGTCTTCTGTTATAGCCCCCCCAGCCGACCAATATCTTGTGAGCAAATTTAGTAGATGAAAACTGTGTGGAAGCCTGTTGTGTGTGTGTGAATGTGTAAGTGCGTGTGTGTCCTTGTATTTGTGTTTGTCCCTCCATCGGTTGACTACCAGTATTGGTTCGTTTACCTCCCGATAAATATTATGGTCGATTTGCTCAACAAAAATTAGCTTTCAAGGCGGTGCCCCAGCATGGCCGCAATCCAATGACTGAAAGCAGCAGAATGGAAAACCCGCAGCTTCAATTTTTCCTTCATCTTTTGTTTCTCTTTGTTTCTCCATCCAGAAGAAGAATGAATCTTCGAAAGATTTTCCCA
>NC_068997.1:7477406-7478768 GCF_001194135.2 Octopus bimaculoides
ATATATATATATATACTATATACTAATATATGTATATATCTATGCAATAGTCTTACACACAATTTCTCTTCACCAAATTCACTCTCAAAGCTTTACTATTTTTGCCGAAGGTGCCGTGTACTGGGACTGAAACCAAAATCCGCGTGGTTGCACAACCAGAGCTAAAGTGCATTATTGAAATTATTTCCTTCAGTGTAAAAATAGTAATTTTCAATCCATTTTTATTCCTACTTGATAATGGTCAGCCAATCATTGAAGCGCGATTGCTGTGAAAGGCTCACACAAATTCTCTCCTCCACTTTATTTCGTCTCCAGGAGCAAGTGTGGCTGTGTAGTAAGAAGCTAGATTCCCTACTAAATAGTTCTGGGTTCAGTCCCACTGCGTAGCACAGGCCAACCAAAGCCTTGTGAGTGGATTTGGTAAATGGAAACTGAAGGAAGCTTGTCGTATATACATAAATACATACATTTATATGTATGTGTGTGTGTGTGTGTGTTTCTGTATGTATGTGTCTGTTTTTATCCAAAACCCCACCCCACCACCGCCTGACGGTCGGTATTAGTGTATTTACGTCCCGGTTACTTACCGGTTTGGCAAAAGAGACCGATATAATAATTACCAAACTTAAAAAATACTGGGGCCGATTGATTCAACTAAAACTTCTTCCAGGCGGTGTTCCAGCATGGCCGCGATCTAACGACGGAAGGAAGTAAAAGACAAACGAAGAAAGATAGTAATTAACACCTGACACTTCGACCATTTTAAACGAATCTTTGTTTCTGTCGCTATTCTTAGTGGAAGACCTTCGCCAATTCGACAGATGCCAAACATTCAATTCAATAAGAACTCCACTTAGGTCTACCACAACCACTTAAATATCGTCAGCGTTATCACACACACACACACACGCACAGATAAACACGATCTACACATTACATAAGTGTTCAAGTGTATTCGATGTGTAGGTGTGTTTACGTGTGCCTGTCTGTGTGTGTCAGGCGATGGTAATTTACGTGTGCCTGTCTGTGTGTGTCAGGCGATGGTAATTTATATTCAGAGTCGTATCTCGTTAGTCAATGGAATTTCTTTAGTGATCACCACTAGTAATCTAAAGTAATTGTTCGCTGGGAAACCTTTTCCACACACTATGATTTATTGAGAGTCGACATTAATGAATGGTGAGGCTGGTGGTCGTCTGGTTTGGGTTGATGAATGTCTCTTTAAATTGAAGAGATTCCGGAAGCATCGAGTCTTGTGTTGATCCTTTTCACACCACATCTACCCACAAGCAGCAGGCAACGTCATACTACGCTACTACAGTATCTCTCTCTCTCTCTCTCTCTCTCTCTCTCTCTCTCTCT
>NC_068997.1:7481114-7485063 GCF_001194135.2 Octopus bimaculoides
TCTTCTTCTTCTTCTTCTTCTTCTTCTTCTTCTTCTTCTTCTTCTTCTTCTTCTTCTTCTTCTTCTTCTTAAAAAGTCATAATACAACACGGTTAGCAGAACAGTTATCACACCGGATAACATGCTTTGCAGCATTTCTTTCGGCTTAATGTTCAGAAATCCTTACTTCGTCGTGTCTTCACGTGGCTTTCGTTTCAGCCTTTTCTTACTTTCGTCTCGGCCTTTTCTTAATCTCCCATTAGTCACTTCTTTGTCTCGGATCGTGCCATTTTCCGAACTTGGCCTTTCCTCTGTCTCCTTCTTTTCTTGTCTGTCCAACGTCTTTCATTCTTCTCGGTATTTTCTTTGCCTCACATCAGACTCAGTTTTCTGTTCTTGGTTCTTAGTGGATTTCCTTCACTCTCCTATTTGTGTTTTCTTGCTTTCTATCTTTTCTACTCTTTGTCCTCTTGGTCATGGTGATTCCTTGGTCTCATCTCGATCTCTTCTTGCTATGGTCTTAGTATTTGTCTCAGCCTTTCTTAGCTTTGTCTCGGCCTTTCTTGGCTTTGTCTCGGCCTTTCTTGGCTTTGTCTCGTTTTTTTCTCTTTTCCCTATTGGTGTGATCTTATTCCCGTCTTGCTCTCTTCCAATGCTCCTCTCCTCCCTCTTGTGTTGGTCTCACCTTGATCTTTCCTTAGTCTAGTGTCATTCTTTTCTTAATCTTCCTGACAATATTTTCTTAGTTCTCGGTCTTTTTTTCGTATGATTTGGGTCTCGATTTTTTGGTGTCGATTTTCTTCTTGGTCTGGTGTCGGTCTTTCCTCGCTTCAGTCTTTTATTGCTGGTCTTTTCTTGGTCGTCTGCTCTTCGTCTGGTTTCGGCCTTGGTGTTTACTTTCTCTCAGTATTTATCCATCGGGTTTCGGTCTTTTCTTCCTTTCGGTCTTTACTTGCTCTGGTCTCAGTGTCCTTCTGTTCTTCGTCTGGTTTTCCTCTTGGTCATTTATTTGTCTCGATGTTCCTTGCTCTTGTCTCACTCCCTTCATAATCTGCTTTTCGTCTCTTCCTTGTCTCATTTCGGTTTTTTATTGGTCTTTATATTCTCTTGGTCATAATATTCTCTTGGTCTTTAGTCTCCTCTCAGTTTTAACTTGGTCTCATCTCAGTCTTTCCTCGAACTGGTCCTGAATCTTTCTCGATCTGTTTTATGTCTATTCTTAGTGTCGGTCAGTTCTTCGTGTCGGTCAGTTCTTCGTCCGCTCTCGGTATTGGTGTGTTTTCCTCTTTTCGTGTTTTCTGTCTTTTCTTGAATCTTTTTTTCATTTTTGTCATGGCATGGTCTCGTTTCGGTCCGTTCTTGCTTTATTCTTTGCCTGGGTCATTTTTGCTTGTCACTCTTTTCTTCTTTCTTGGACTCAGTCTCTTCTTAGTCTGCTTCTGGTCTTTTTCAGTTCGTTGTCTGTTTTAGGTAACTGTCTTTCAATTGCAGTGTCTTTCTTCGTCTGTTTACTACCATATCCTGGTCTGCTTTTGGCATTCTCTCTGCTTTGAGTCTCGGTCTTTTCTTCGTTTTGTCTGTCTTTTCTAGGTCTGTTCTTGGTCATTTCTCGCTGTCGGTCTTTCCTAGGTCTGGTCGCGGAGTCTGTTTTTTAATATCTAGTTTCTGTCTCGTCTCTATCTTTTCTTGCTCTTTCCTCTTCCTTGGCCGCTATCTTCTCTTGTTTTGCTTTCGAAATTTTCTTGGTCTACACTCGATCATTAATTTCGGTTTCGGTCATTTCCTCATCTAATCTCTGTGTTTTCTTGGCCTGTTTTCGGTCTGTTCTTGGCCAGGTCTCTGTCTGCTCTTCGTCTTGTCTCGGTCATTTCTCGGTTTCATCTCGTTTCTGAGTATTATTGCTACTGAATAATCAATCATTCTAACACATAACACGCCCATCTTCCTCTTATTCATCCCACCACCTTGTCAAGCCAAATGCTCTTGTAGCAAATATATTGTTTTATTATTTATAGATGCGTTCGTTCGATTCGACTTTGGTGAGGAGACTTATGGCAGACGATTACGCGTACTTCTAATGAAGGACCTGTTTCGATCACATCCTTATATAATTTGAAAAAAAAATTATGTAATTTGTACAACAATAGAAGTGCGAAGGCTGTGGGAGGTTTTCAAATAAAACTAGACATTGTACATATGACTAATGCTATGATGTAAAAAGCGTCATTCCGTGGAGAATTCTTATATCTGTTTCGTAACAGGCGGTCCTTTAGGTATTTTGATTTCGTAATAATATTTCTAAATAATATCAGCTACGTTGAGCTGAAGTCCTTCTGGACAAGATAATGGGGAGGAAATATATCAGGTAATTCCCACCTCGAAGGACTGCTCTGATTTAGAGGTTTCGTAGTTATTATGCAATACTATAACAGCATGACAAAATAACACTATCCGCTTCCTCACACACACACACACACACACACACACACACACACACACACACACACACACACACACACACACACACACACACACACACGTGCATACAAATAATATACACATATACATTCTGTGTATATGCCGGTAATAATGTATAATATAATATTATATTATATTATATTATATTATATTATATTATATCATATTATATATACATACATACATGTATATATGTGCATATATACTTACATATATGTGTGTGTGTGTTTGTGTATAAGAGAGAGAGAGGGAGAGAGAAACAGAATTGGATTTATAATCTATCTATCTATCTATCTATCTATCTATCTATCTATCTATCTACCTATCTATCTATCTGTCTATCTATATTATATACTGTATGACTGACTGCACGCGTCATGAAGCAATTCAGTTTTATTCATCTGATTACACACTGCCGAAATAAGTGTGAGCTCTCAAGCACATTCATATGTATGTATGTATGTATGTAGGTATGTATGTATGTATGTATGTATGTATGTATCTATAGGAGGATCTTAAAGTTGAAATATGTTGGCCAGTTTGTAAGGAAACAATATATGTATGTACGTGAACATCTATCAACCTTCCTACCTACCTGTCTGCCTGCCTGCCTGCCTGTCTGTCTGTGTGTCTATCCACATACCTATAAATAAGTTTGCATGTATTGTATACTTGCATGAATAATGTCAGAATGATAAAACACAATATATTAAGACTCTCCGTAAACAGATAATCCCGGTCCGCTGGGGCGCAGGATGTTGGTTTTTACTATTTGTATATTCAAACAGATTTTCTAAATCTTTCGTCATCACGGAGTTACATATTTCAAATTAATTACATCGCCTTGCACAATCCTCTGAAGAATTCCAGCAACAGTGTAAAATATATTTCATGCTTTGTTTCTTCTTTTCTTTTCTGTGTCGTCTCTTTGTGAAATTCTCTTTCCTTTGTTATCTACAGAAAATTACGACTTTAGAAACTACCACACCAACAACACCATAAAAAAAAAACAAAAAAAAACGAAACAAAATAAAAAAACGGGAATACATTTTAATATAAGCAGATATTTCGAGAAAACCGAATGATACTTATAAAATTATCAAATTATAGAAGCAATTAAAATAATCACAGTAAAAATAATGACGATGACGAAGATGATGATGATGATGATGATGATGATGATGATGACGAAGATGACGAAGATGATGATGATGATGATGATGATGATGATGACGAAGATGATGATGATGATGATGATGATGATGATAATAAAAAGAACCTAAAACTAGCGAAAATAACAAGAGCCAGCTAAATGATTTTCTTCTCGAAAGCAAAACAAAAATCTGTTTGCTAGATTCGATAAACAACTGAAATCACTAATGTTGTCTCATTAATCATCAAATGCAATTTAATTACCATTTAGAGATGTTTCCGGTTGCACAAAACACTCACACACACACACACACACACACACACACACACACACACACAC
>NC_068997.1:7485073-7492153 GCF_001194135.2 Octopus bimaculoides
ACACACACACACACACACACACACACACACACGCACGCACACACACAGATATACGCACAGATATACACACTCACAGACGCACACAGGAAACAAGTATGGTCGTGTGTCTACTACATCCATGTATACGTACGCAAACATATAGACCAGTTCGCGCGCACTCTATCTTCAGAATATTTCTAATTCGCATATACATACCTACCTATCTACCTACTCATCTACAAACATGTATATCTACGTACATGGTTACACACACACATACGCACACACACACACGCACACGCGCGCACACACACATACACACATGACAGTCTCTCTCTGTCTTTCTCTCTCTTTGTCTCTGTATATATACACATATACACGCATGCACATATACACGCCCGTATACACCGCTGCATATATTTTCTTAATTCGCAATATAACTTGAATCTTTTTAACACATGCAACAACTTCACCTTTCGACAAAAAGTGAAGTGGTTTCTTCTCAGGAATTTCTATCTCAGCGTCTGTAGAAGTGAAAGGCTTCGATCTGATTACTTTTGGGTTTTATTAGATCTTCACCAATAAAAGGGAAATCTTCTGACCAAAGAGAGTTTCGTAATCGCTATTTATAGTATATACAAACACGAAGAGAATTAAACAGATTTGCTTAGGAATCAAAGGGACTGAAGTTGTTTTAGTTGTGACTATTCCGTCTGCGGAGATTGGTTGTCCTTTCTATTATATTAATCGATCACATAAGAATTTTCTTAGTTGATTGGCCAAATCTAGTTTATCACTCGTGTTGAAGCAATATAAATTTTATGAAATTATCTTTCTACAAACTAGTCTCCTTCTGGAATGGTTGTTATTTGACTGTGGTGGCAACAAATATCTACGGTCGAATTCGTGAATGTAATCTCGTCATTTGTGTAGTTGTTGTTGGCGGCGTTGAACACCAGGTATGCATTGATCGACCTATCATCAAAAGGATTCTCCAAAAGGATTCTCCAAAAGGATTCTCCAAAAGGATTCTCCAAAAGGATTCTCCAAAAGGATTCTAACCACGACCATTTAATCTAGTATTCTATTCTCCAATGTCTTTTCATTTTTTGAAGACTCTAAGGTGTGATTTCAAGAATATTTCGTTGCTATTTCATAATACACGTTCATTTTATCCGATGGTCCCTTCTAAGATACTCGTAATATTCTCCTATAAAACCCACATTTCAAACGCATTCATTATATTCTCTACGAATTTGTTCAGAGTCCATATTGTGTAACCGCAAATGCCTACTGGCCAAATGAGCGCTCGGACTTGCTTTGTTTCTAATTTACAAAGAACGGTTTCGCTGCTCCGTATGTCATTACGATTCTCCATGAGCGTTCTCGCTATGGTTAGCCGTGACGTCATCAGAGATTTGAGTTCCAAAATACTTGTACCATTCAACCTATTCGACCCTCTCACTGATCAGTTTGAAGTCAACCTTTAATTAAAGCGTTAAACTGTGCAATTAACGCGCAATCAATACTTTACACCATATATTTTTAATGCAACCGTACTGCGAGCTGCATGTTTGTTTTCAAACATTATACATAAGTACATATATTCACACACACAGAGGTGCACACACACACACACACACACACACACACACACACACACGCACGCACAACTTACCCAAATATGTTTGAGTATGAATATACGCAAATATATAGAAACACGTGTGAGTATACATGAGTCTATCTAAATGTGTTTCTATAGAAATTTCTGTAGGAAAGTATGAAAGTTTATGCATCGATATTTTCTGTGATTGCATTGAAATGTGCACACACAAGTTACATACATACGTATTTGCGTATGGAGAGATAGACATACGTATGTGAATACTCACATACACACACTTATATATATACATATACATATGTGTGTGTGTACATATATATTAATGTTTGTGCATGTGTGTATACATTTAGCAACACATATATACATATATATAAAATATACAAGTATTTGCTTGTACACACACGCATATATAATATAGGGTGGATGTATATATATATATATATATATATAAGATTTTAAAACCTAATATGATGTTAGATAATTTACTATTTTATTTCTCTGGAGTAATCAAATATGATTTACGATGGTTCAATCGATTCTTATATAACACCTTCTAGACGGTGGAACTGACTTATTACAGGAAATTAATCTTAAGAATACTTCTCATAAAACCTTGCGTAACAATTGGTGTCTCTTTTCATTTTCTTTATATTTTACAAACAGAAAGCCCTATAAACAAGTTAGGATATTAAGCTTGCTCGATTACAATGGCTTACGACTAAGAGTAAATATATATTTCCGATACAATATGAATGAGGGAAACAATGTTTACTCGTTATGTGAGAATCTTATATGCTGGTATGGTTTAAAGCAAGATTGAAATGAAATGAATGACGAGTTATTTTTTGTTTTCGTTCAAAAGCACCACCACCACTTTATAGGAATCCAATGAGCTTCAAGTTCGAATGAAAACTGTCTCAATGATGTGAATCGATAATCGAATAACACTGGCAATGAAAATATATTTCATGTGAATCGAAAAAGGAGGAAATAAAGGGAATTCTCTACGATTGTTCAGTATTGGAATTTTGTGCCATGTTCATGTGATTGGTTTCAGTATCGATGTCAGTGTACGTCGATCTGATAGGGTACATTGATGTGATAAGGCATGTTGATTTGATAAGGTACGTTGATATAACTTATCATATCGGAATCTAAGTGGCTGGAACGTTTGGTACTACTGTTCGGCTACTATAGTCTAGTGTTGACCAAAGTAAATAAAATTTCAAAGCTGGATGTCTTGTCGATGACTGTGAAAGTGACCTCTCTTATTTTTAGAGGTAGATTTAATCTATCGACCAGTCTCTTGGTTTTCTTCTCTGTTGCATGGATCGGGACCATGCTTTAAGTTTAAAGATAATTTTTTTTCTTCCCTTCACCATCCTAAGAGACCCAGTAAAGAACATTGAACGTTGCCATTCCATTATAGAGTAAGTCATTAAAAAAACTGCACGACGGACATTTTTCTTTGGGTAACAATATAATACTAAAAGATTTCTTTTATATTCCACTCTTATCGTATTGTCATGTTCCTTGACATTTATTTCTAAGACATTTATCCTACATTCTAACATTCTTACAATACTTATAACCGAAAACTTTCTTATAGTACCCAATAAAGTACATTCTGTACTTCAGCTTTATTTCTCTTATCTTTCTGTAAAAAACCTTTCCTCATCTTATGTAAATGCTTTATATTGAGTTTGTTCTTTTTCTCTTTTGTATCTTCAAATTCTCTAAAGGGCGTCTTGTGTATATTCTGCTTCAGTTTATTTTTAACCACAATTCCTCTGATTTTATGTTAAATTTAGAAGGTTACTTTTCTGGAGGTTAACTATGCAAGAATTCTTACTTTTTAAAATCTTCATCTACACAGGTTCTGTTGATTTAATTAACATTTTCCTGCTTTGATTTGTTTTTTTTGTTCAGTAATTTTTCCTTTTCTTTCTTTTTAACTCAACTCATTTAGTTATAACTGAAGCACTGACAGTACGATGTTAATCGGATTTATGCGAATGGGTCTTGATGTGTCCCAGATAATTTGATAAAGTGACGGTCTTTATTCCCCTGCGATATCTTTATGTAACCAAGATTCAGCGAATCAAATTCTGAACATTTATCGTTGTTCTTTAAACAGAACTACGATAAATGTTCTTCTATTTCAAGTATTTTATTTAATCTTTATTGCTAGGAGTTGGTTGTTTTCCTCATAGAAGTCTTTTTTGTAGTTCTTTGACTCATTCACTTTATGTCCTTATACTTTTGGCAAAAGTATTACTACCAGTGTTCTTGGCTTTTTACTTCTGCTCCAGCTTGATGTTACTTTTGTTCTTTCACAGTTTCAAGATGTAGAGCAGACAATTTTTTCTTATATTTCTTATATGTATGATATTTAGTGCATATATTATATTTTTCCTGATGTGTTCTTATGCTTAAATTAAACCAGTTGCCTTTCAAACTTTCCCTTTGACCTTCAATCTGCTTCAATTGCCAAATGTTTCTCTGTTCTTTTCTCTCTTTCTTACCTCCATTCAACACATTTAAAGCATGGCTGATCTTTTTAGTTATTCTTTGACAATTTATTTGACAAATATGTTTTTAACTGTTAAAGGCAACATTTCTGCATAAGCTCATTATCCACGCTCTTCTCCGCTGGTCTTCGTTTCTTTCTAGCATGTCCTCGTTCCACTTGTCCTTTCTTCACTAATATCCAATTAAAATGGCAAGGCTGCAAGTTTTAGTCCTGTTTAAGATGCTGGATCTCTCTACGACACAGAAGCATCAAACTAGATTTAATAAGGAAAGGTCACTAGTTAAGAATTGATAAGCATCTCAAAACGGAAATCTCAAGCGTTCGTCTTCTTTCTACTTGGGTACATCACAGCTCTTGAGATTTTACTGCGCCGACCAAATGTATCGAACGGCGACTGACTGAGTGAAGGGATAACCATCACAATCTCTAGATGGATTAAGAGAAGACATAGGCATCTGTAGGAAAAGTACTACATAAATTTTTAAGGAAGGCAGATTCAGATCAAGAAATATTGAGGATTTCCAAAACCATGTCTAGCTTAGTAGCATTAGCTGACTGTTATTTCTTTAATTCCCTTTTATATGTCATCTTCTTCATTGTATATCATACAAGTGCGCCTTGTTTATTGTTCAATTTGTGATGTTTTGCACGTCATTCATCCTAGTGATTCAATAATGTTTTTATGCCCTGTTATTATCAGAAATCCTCTCCTTCTCAAATCGTCGTCGTCGTCGTCATCATCATCGTCATTGTCGTTGTCATCATCACTATGATGATGATGATGATGATCATCATCATCATCATCATTATCATCCTCTCATCTTTATCGTCATCACCCTCATCGTAAATGCAACATGAACGCATGGCTTCAGTTTTTATATTTCATTTTGTCAGATACGATTTCCGCCTCGTTTCCATCTTCTGGTTTAATATCGTATTTTTTCTCTTATATTTTATTTCGATGTTATTTCTGTTCTTTTATTGTAGATTATCGTTGCTCCGCAGTTTTCTTCTTTTCATAAGAACCTGTTTAACTTTTGCCCGCACAACACAACACAACACCAGGAACAACATTCCAGAGAAACGGTATGAGATTTTTATCCCATTAACTGGTATCTTCTTTGAAATTGAACTCCGAACATTAACTTTCCATTTCGGGGTTATGTCAGTCACCGGAAATTAAAATCTCAGCCAAATGCTTTGAACTTTTATAGATCGATCAAATCACTTTTCTTAATGTCCAGTTATAAATGTTCCTGTATTGTCAATGGTTGGCTGGTTGGGAGGACGGAGAAGTTGGATGGCAAGGGTGGATGAGGGGTTGGCTAGGTAGCCTGATCGGTTTTAGAATGTTCAATTATATATGCTGCATGTGTTGTCAATGTTTGGATGGTCGGATGGTTGATAGACTGTGTAGTGCGACTGGGTTTTTAAGGTCCAGTTAGATACGCATGTGTTGTAGCTGAAATGGATGATAGTTCAAAATGGAGAGATCAATAGCATCTTAAATTGGATACGAGACTAGAAGAGTGATTGGGTTTTCGTTGAATGTATGCATGGTTGGATGGATGGATGGTGGATTTGATGGAAGGCTTGATGGATGCTGCTATAAATGGTTGGAAGGTTGTTTGTATGAATAGTTTGACGGATGCGTGAATGGATGGTTCGATGGAAGGATGGTAACATGGACGGTTAGATGCATCGATGGATGGTTCGAAGAATTGATGGCTTGACAGATCATTCGAGGCCTGGCTGGATGGTTTGATAAATGTTATTTAGTCTGTTAAGTAAATGAATGGATTATCAAAGACTTGTATGGATATTTGCTTGATGGCTAGATAAATATGGACGAATGGATAAGTATTATCTTTTTTTATGAGTCAAGGTAACCAGATCTTTGTTTGATAGCCGTGGTGGTTTAAAAGCAATTGGGCCATTTTAATTCCAGGTTCCATCGAGAAATTACTGGTTGGACAGTAAACAAATTGATAGTTCGATGGATAAATAGTTGGGTGGTTAAAGTGATAAACTGATATATCGATCGTTGAATAGACAGATGAACTGGTGGATTATCGGGCGATTAAAGTTAACTTCATATTAGATAGCATAAAATAATGACTGACATAGCAATTAATAAAATATATTCTCATTTGATAAATAATAACTTTTATCAATATATTCGTTGATATTTAAGTTGAAAAGTTTGTTAAATAGATACTTAAGAAACTGTTAAATGAATGGACAGATGAAAGCTGGAATAGATGGATGGACAGACAGAGATATATCATCATCACCATCATCATCGTCGTTATCATCATCATCATCATCATCATCATCATCATCATCATCATCATCATCATCATCATCATCATCCTCAACAACAACAATACAAACACCATCAGCACCACACTACCGCCTCCACTACCCTTATAATAATCATCCCGAGAAAGCGCAGTCAACGACGGAAGAAGGACACTCAACCATATATTTATTACCGCCGATGTATTTCTGAAAACCGTCGCCATATTGAAAGACAACAACCGAGTTGTAAATAATTAAATGAAAAAATGCATAAATAAATGATAGTAGAGAAGGATGTTTAGGTGGATGAATGGAATGAATAAGCGAATGAAGGAAAAATGATCGAAAGAGTGAATAAAAGGAATGAATGACTGATTGAAAAACAAACGTAATTTGTCACCCGTGAAACAGCGGAACATAGCCTTTCTTGAAACGAACGTGTTTCTCTTCTGCTGCGCCTCATGACTTATGCAATCACCAGGTGGCGTTAATGATGCCATTAAAAGCTGTCGTCCATGCTAAAGAAGCCGTTCTTTATTCAATCAATTCAAACATGTTTGATTGAATGGCAATGTGTGTGTGTATGTGTGTGTGTGTGTGTGTGTGCATGTGTGTGTGTGTGTGTGTGTGTGTGTGTGTGTGT
>NC_068997.1:7492181-7493167 GCF_001194135.2 Octopus bimaculoides
AGAGAGAGAGAGAGAGAGAGAGAGAGAAATCTATGGGAAACCTTGTTTATTCAATCGGAATAAGCTGATATGCTAGTGTAAGCGTGTGTGTGTGTGTGTGTGTATTTTTGTGTGTACGTGTATTTATGTCTATGTTTATGCGCATGTGTGTGTGTGTGTGTGTGTGTGTGTGTGTGTGTTTTAATTCAAAGTGTGTCTTTCTATGTGCGTCAAGATTAGTGCGTGCGTGCATGTATGCATGTGTGTGTATGTGCGTGCGTGTGCGTGTGCGCATGTGAGCGCGTGTTGAAAGCAAGGTAGTTTATGCCAGGGTGCCATTAATGGAGAAGATGCATATTTGATACCTAAAATTATTTATATCTAAAGAAAACAAATTTACCCCTGCGCAGGCAGGAAAATTTCGCTCTTCTCTTGAGTAAATTAGTAGCTGTCTAGCCTTTAATATGAAAATTTTTTCATTGATACACAAGTAGTATTTCTTGTTTTTACATTGTATGAAGGTGCGGAGGCAAGGCATTTCCTTTCTAAATTAAATCTAATATCTTTATCTTTAAGTTCCCAAATATATTTACTTAATCCGGTCGAGATAAACTTTTATATTTCTGAAAGTGTGTAGGTGTGCGGCTTATCTCTGCTTCATTTCGTATTCTTCACTCTGATGAAACTCCGTGTTTCTGATCGGTTTTATTACCATATATGATAAATATTTTTAGCATATCAGTGACAATACCATAGAACATTGGAAGCAGAAACAGCTGTTAGATGGGATGCAGTCTATTTGTATTGAATTTATAGATAATAACTGATGTATGTCAATTGTTGTTGATCAATATTTCTCCATTCTGTTTTCTTTATATATATATATATGTATTTGGTTCTGATGAGAACCCAATAAGATTCGAAAATCGATTAAAGTTGTTCATCGCTTTTTCAGTCTACGGAGAAATGGCTAAAAATTGCCCTGTTTATAATTATACCATATATAT
>NC_068997.1:7497496-7499826 GCF_001194135.2 Octopus bimaculoides
CACCACGTTACTCTGGGTTGGGAGGGGACCTTACACCACCCACAAATCTGGTCGGTGGCTTTCAACAGGTTATATATATATATATATATATATATATATATATACACATACATACATACAAACAAGTAAACGTAGATATATAGATACATCCAGGATCAGACGCAAAAACACATAAGCATATAATGTATATGTGTGTGTGTTTGTGTGTATCCAAACACACACACACACACACACACACACACACACACACATATATATATAGACATATATAAAGAGTATACACTCACACATATATATATATATATACACACATACATGTATACATTTACACACATATACTCATATATATATATATACACGTTTATAGATAACTAATGTACATACGACCCCAGATGTGCGTGTACGTGCGTGCATTTGTGTGTGCATTACCGAAATACTTGCTTTTTAAATTTTTTTCCTCATTTTTGTCTTCCATTCACTTTCTCTCTTTTCTGCTTTCTCTTCGTCTCTCCCACTGTTTCTTCCCAGTCTCTTCCTCTCTCTCTCTCTCCCCTTCTCTCCCTTCTCTTTCTTTCTCCTCCTCCTCTCTTTCTCTCTTTCTCCTTCCCTCTCTTATATTGGCTTTGCGATTTAATGTTCTACAAGAACAAAATAAATACAACACTTCGTTTTCTTGATTTTGTGTGTTCCTGGATCGAACTTTCCTTTCGGCGATGTTCGTTACAATTGTTAAATGAATGTTTTTCGTTAACAAGTCGTTATGTAATACATCTGTATTTAGCATGTGTGTGTGTGTGTGTATGGATCATAGATCGTTGGTTTGTACAAGTGATATGCACTTTAGATACTACATTTCTCACAATGTTTTCATTTACAAATACTTTTTGTTCAACTCAGTTTACAATTTGACGTCGCCTTTGCCTGTCATTCTTTCGGAATCGATGAAATAAGTACCAGTTATACACTGGGATCGATGAAATCGACTAGCCCCCTTCCCCGAAGCTTGAAGCCTTGTGCCTATAGAAGATATTATTATTATTATTATTATTATTATTATTATTATTATTATTATTATTATTACTATTATTATTATTATCAAGGCGGTGAGCTGGCAGAATCATTAGCGCGCTGGACGAAATGCTTGGCGGTATTTCGCCCGTTGCTATGTTCTGAGTTCAAATTCTGCCGAGGTCGACTTTACCTTTCATCCTTTCGGGGTCGATAAATTAAATAAGTACCAGTTACGCACTGGGGTCGATGTAATCGACTTAATCCTTCCCCCAAATTTGAGGCCTTGTGCTTCCAGTAGAAAAAGATTATTATTATTATTATTATTATTATTATTATTATTATTATTATTATTATTATTATTAAAGCAGCAAAATGGCAGAATCATTTGCATCCGGACAAAAGGCTTAGCGGCATTTCGTCCGTCTTGACTTTCCGAGTTCAAATGCCGCCGAGGTAGACTTTGCCTTGTATTCTTTGACCTCTGGGGCCGATGTAATCAACTCATGCCCGGCCCCACTGAAATTTCTGGCCTTGTGACAAAATTTGAAACTATTATTGTTATTATTAATTGGCTTTGTAATGGCGGCAGATTGGCAGAATCGGTAAAACATCGGTCTAAATGCATTGCAGTCCATATTATTACATTTTACATTCTGAGTTCACATCCTGTCGAAGTCAACCTTATTTTTCATCCTTTTGAGGTCGATAAAATAAAGTACCAGTCATGTACTGGAATCTCTAGTATTCACTAACCCTCTCCCTTCAAATTTCAGCTTTTATAATCACAGTTTCATTAAAGAATCGAAGAGTTTTTCTTTGAGATTTTTTCGTTCTACATTAGCTGCAGTTAGACTGCCTTTCATCCTTTCGGGGTTGTGATCTGAGGATATTTGACTGCTATTTCTAACAGATCGAGTGACCATCGACGAGTTTCCTCGGTTGCTTGCCTGGTATAAAGTATAAAGTATTTCGTAAGAACCCGTCTTTACCAACTGGCTGACATATCGCTTGGCAAAGATTAAACATGACGAACAAACATGGATATCTGTCAATGTGAAAAGTGGAAGACGATGTCGATAGATCGGAATAATCAATAATGAAGTGAACATAGAAGATAAAAGAATAAATTGAATAAATATTTCAAAAAGAAAAACATGCCCATTGTCGTGACGCCTTAAAGCAGTGCTTCTTGGCGTTTTTGATTTCGTGACACACAAAAGGTTAATAGAATAAAAAGGACTGGCGTACTTCACATGGAAAAAGTGTGTGTCTAATCGCGCATGTATGTGTGTGTACGCGTATACGCACACACGCAAATA
>NC_068997.1:7500647-7502343 GCF_001194135.2 Octopus bimaculoides
GGGCTCCCACACAGTTTCAGTGTAATAAATTCGTTCAGTAAGCATTGCTCGGCTCGGTGGGTGGGTGGCTGGGTGGGGTTGTGGTAGAAGACACTTGCCCGGGGGACAGAGCTCTGGAAGTGATTCTGCAATGACCTGGGCACGAAGCGAACCGCTTAACCGCACACTCATGCCTGCGCCTATGTATAAACATTATTTTCTGTGTGGGCGAGCAATCTGTATCTACTGCTTTATTGTCCGTAGACTAGTTTATCTACAAGGGAAGACAGTTGTGCTTCTCCAAGGATGATCTACCGACTTATTTTTTTGGTAATCATTTGAGAGGGATTTGACTGCTATTTCTAACAGCCCGGTGAATCTCGTAGAGACTCTCTCGTTGGCTCTTAGCCATAAGTTCTATAAAAGCGGTGTAGATGGAATATCATGCTTTTCTTCAAGGAACTATCGATATGGAAATGAGAAGGTGCTTGGAGAGCGGTGGAATGTGGTTCTTAAGGAGAACTTCGATGATAGCATGGAAAGTGTCTAATGAAGTAGGGATGACCCCGGGCTGTGATAAATAGGAAGCTGCTTCGTGAGATAAGGGCCAAGACACTGAGATTTCTTGGTCATGTGACGAGGAAAGAGGACCTGGAGAATTTAGCGATGAGCGGAAAGACTGAAAGAGAACGATGAGATGGATGCCAAACGTAACGAATTGGCTGGAAAAAAGACGCATTAAATATCAGGAAGAAGAATTGATAGAGAAAACAAAATAGAGAATCTTGGCAGAGAATAAAGAATTGTGGCTGGACATAATCGCCTATGTCCTATATTCTGGGCACGGCATCTAAAGAAAATAAAGAAAGATATAAAACAAAAGAGCCAGATTAAAAGAAGCTTGTGACGCAGTCGGTTGGTCAGGAGATAACCTCCAGACTATGAAATTAACTATACTAATCATATTAATTTATTTTTGCTCATAATCAATTTCTGTTGTGCTGATTAGTTTTCTATTAGCAGAAGTCCTCTTTGTTCACACCACTGCAATAAATATAATAATTTTGTTTTGTTTTGTTTTTTCCTCAAGTGACGAATCTTGATTGATGTCTTTAACTTTCTGGTTTCGATAATTATGTTTCGAAAGTCGGTTAAATTCCACTTAAATTTCAATTGTTTTCATGAAAAGCTATAAATTACTACTAATACTGGTACAGTTAGTATATTAATATTTCACTGCTTGAGAAATTGAAAATTACACGTTTTCAACAATATTCTGAAAGGCACGAATACTGCAACAATCCTGCCTTTCAGTCAAGCTTCGTTTGTAGGCTACGAAGATCATTGATGCTTATCCGTTAATCCGTTAATCTGTATGTTCTGAAATTTAACAATATGAGATTTAGTAAAGTATCCTTTTCTACTCTAGGTACAAGAGTCCGAAATTTTGGGGGAGGGGGGGCAGTCGATTTGATCGACTCCAGGACACAACTGGTACTTAATTTATCGACCTCGAAAAGATGAAAGGCAAGGTCGACCTCTCCGGAATTTGAACTCAGAACGTAAAGACAGACGAAATACCTATTTCTTTACTACCCACAAGGGGCTACACACAGAGGGGACAAACAAGGACAGAGAAACGGATTAAGTCGATTATATCGACGCCAGTGCGTAACTGGTACTTATTTAATCGACCCCGAAAGGATGAAAGGCAAAG
>NC_068997.1:7505342-7507838 GCF_001194135.2 Octopus bimaculoides
ATATATTGATAGATATATTGATAGATAGATAAATATATAGATAGATAGTTGAAATTCATAGAAAAACAAAAGATGAGGACAGGTGTATGAACAACAAGTAAGTGTATTAGTTTGACACTCGGTAAAAATGAAAAAGTCTTTTACGTTTCGAGTCTACGCTCTTCAACAGAAACAAATAAGACAAAATAAACAGAGTGAATGAACAAAACTTGTAGATTTCATATATATAACCACTCGTTATCCTTAGGATTACAGCCGTTTCGCAGCCTTCATCTTGTAATAACAATTCCACTGAATGATAAATTATTTTCCTTGTGTGCACCAATATGTATGTCACGCATTGTACAAACAATTGTGCATTTACAAATTAATGCAGTCACAGAAGGCTAGCTCATCAGATCAGCAGAACATCATAGTTACATCAACGATTCAACTAAAGATATTCACCTCTCGTACCTCCTGACGTTTTTGGTTTTATTCCATCGATTGGATCTCCTGGATTTCAGCTGCACAGAACTCTGCGCTTTACTTCTCTGTATTGGATTATTATGCGATCTGATAGTCACGTCAATCTCGAGGAGATTTCTGTGATAATCACGATTCTATGAATCCATATACTGCACTACAAAGATATATGGATGTAAACGTGTGTGTGTGTGTGTGTGTGTGTGTGTGTGTGTGTGTGTGCGTGAGCATAAGAGTAGGAGAACAGATCAAAGAAAATAGCACCCGACACATGAAGTTAAAGTTCGAAGTATTTAAAATCAGGATCTGACAGTTCCACACTCTTTCGTTTCATAAGAATAGATACGTGACTGACGTTGTGGACCTTTATCTTTGCTGTCGAAACATTTTAAGTAATGTAGAGTTGTATAAATCCGTTATTAAACACACATATTTGCATAATACATACATACATACATACATACATACATACATACATACATACATACATACATATATACAAACATACTTACATGCATACATAACTATATACCTACATACATACATAAATCCATACAAACATACATACATGCTCGAACACATACTTCATACATACATATGCAAACATACACACATGCATACATGTATACATGTATACATACATACATACATACATACATAGGGATGTGTGTGTATATTTACATACTGAGTTCTCTTTTATAGAAATATTTTTAGTCGTATAGAAATTGCATACAAGGTTTTCCTCGGAGTGATATCACTTTAGAGTGTAGATTTAAACGGTGAAAAACCATGGACATTTTAAGATCTTTACAAAATAGACAAGAATAGAATTCGTTTGCAGCATCTCGCCATTGTTATTGTATTCTAGGTTTCATAGTGTTCAACCATTAAATGCATCCGAGAGATAACACTAGTGACATAGATAAATGTAAAGGAAATAGAATAGAATGTTTTAAGTATATAAGACTGGCTTTAGTAGCTCACAGAGGTTTCGTTTGTTCATAATGTCTACAGGATTAAAAGTCTGTTTCTATCTACGCCATTTCTTGTGTTTAGAGACAAAAATCTCAATTCCTCAACAAAGAGAATTGAATAGAATAGCATCTTGGTGAATAATGTCGATAGTACAATATTATTACGATATTATTACGTGCAAATAAATTTAGAGACGAACAAACAAATGAGGAAACGAGTAGACATTACACGAAAACAAATACATACATGTAGCGTGACTAAATATTACAATGGGAGACTTAGTCACATTTCTTTACATCCTAAGTTCAAATCTCGCCTTGCTCGTTATTTTGTCTTCGTGTCAACATTAATGGCAGTCGTCTGAGGAAAGCATTGCATCAGCCTGGTGCCATAGTGGTGTCTCGCTAATGGTTGAAGCCAGTCAAGCCATAAAGAAATACACACACAATCACCCATTTTCCTCCTCTACCTATGTGTGTGTGCCTCTCTCTCCCTAACTTCTCTCTCTCTGTCGTAATGTTGTTATGTGTGTTGAGTTCGATTTTTGTAGGGGGCGGACAGCACGGGGGCGAAGTCTTTGGTAGATTTTAAAATTGATGCCAACGTCATTTGTGCAATATTGATGGAATATTTTTCACATCGCACAAATGATGCAGCGCTCCAGGTGGCGTTGGAGAGACGTTCAATTATGACTGAAAGTAAAGAAAACCGAGATTTTAGGATTCTCTTTCGTCATTCAAACTCAACATGAATTTTGAGTATTTGAATAAAAACTAATGAAGACATAAATAGGAATCTTGAATTTATTCTTTTATTTGCTTCAGTCACTTGACTGCGGCCATGCTGGAGCACCGCCTTTAGTCGAGCAAATCGACCCCAGGACTTATTCTTTGTAAGCCTAGTACTTATTTTATCGGTCTGTTTTGCCGAACTGTTAAGTTACGGGGACGTAAACACACCGACATCGGTTGTCAAGAGATAGTTTGGGGACAAACCCAGACACACAAACATACTCACTCACTCACACATACACACACACACACACACACACACACA
>NC_068997.1:7508124-7513529 GCF_001194135.2 Octopus bimaculoides
TAAACTATAAATGTCTATCTATCTATCTATCTATCTATCTATCTATCTATCTATCTATCCATGTATCTATCGATAGCTAGATAGATTGATAGAAAGATAGACAAGTTAATAGACACATTAGATAGATAGATAAATAGATAGATAGATAGATAGATAGATAGATAGATAGATAGATAGATAGATAGATAAATAGATAAATAGAAAGATAGATAGATAGATAGATAGATAGATAAATAGATAAATAGAAAGATAGATAGATAGATCGATAGATAGAAGGGTTTGAAAGATGAGTGTGTCTATTTCTTCTCGTCTGTTTAAGTCGATAACTGTTAGTTGCTTCTGTCGGCATGTTTATCTGAACGTGTTTCTCATAAACTGCAAGGCCTGGCTGACGCTAACACATTAGCTATAGCATAGATAGTATTTATAGCGTTGGGTTCGGTGATAATAAAGTTCCTTGTTGATCGCTAATCATACTTGTTATACAACTAAAAAAAATTCATAGAATTCCCCCACATTAAAGGTGTGATCTTTCGGTTGCCACGCATTTGTTTGATAGGATATTATTACGACGTTTCTTGTTGGTTAGCTGAATCCGGCACTCCGTACCACGCCTTTACACAACATAGCACAACCCTGAACAGCTCCAGCAATATACCTTAGTCACACTTCCTTCTGCCAGTAGTTAATTACTGTACAGCACTCAGACAGCTGTTCCACAACCTTATTACATTTTTTAGAACCAGCCAATCCAAGGAATACAACTGACAACAACTCAGTGCAAAAGACGATTTCCTAATATTTATTTATAGCTGTAATCTCCTCCTACCCCTCCCCTTCTTCTTCTTCTTCTTCTTCTTCTTCTTCTTCTTCTTCTTCTTCTTCTTCTTCTTCTTCTGGCTTACTTAAACCACCAAAGTCTACGGCTCCATTTACCTATTAATAATATTTAAAAAGTAAACTAGAAAATTTTCTAGAAGGCCAGGGATTAAAACAGCCTGATAGCTTCTAAAATATTTTATTCGAATCAGATTAAATTTCCGTTGACCATTTGGCACAAGCCACCATTATTCTTGATCTTTATTAAACAATATAATAGAATTCTGGCTTGCTAGGCCAAACGATTGGATAGAAGATCTATTCCATCACCCGATTTAATACCACTAGCTGGTTCTGAAGTACTCTGAGCGGACTCCATTTTGTTAAAAGAATTCCTATGGCAGCAACCAATGAATAAAGATATTTTTCTTGGTTTTCTCGCATAAATCTCACAGACCCTACAAAATTCAATGGAGTTGAATTTCTTTCCCTGACTAAGCCATAAAAATGAAAAAAACAAAAACACTGTCCACAAATTTCCCTGCTCGTTAACTTGAGTCAAATCGTCAACAGAAATTTAACCTGATTCGAATAAAACATTTACAAGCTATCAGGCTGTTTCAGTCTGTTGCACTGAATGGATGTGACAGCTGGACCTAAGCAATTGACGCTGCTAAACTCAAGATATTTGAATCACTCAACTACAAAAGAGCAAGAATTAGTTGGAATGCCCTTCAAACGAATCAACACTTGAGGAAATGGGAATAGAAAGCGTTTTGGCAACTGACAGAAAGAAAAAAATAACAACAACAGTTATTTGGAGCATATCAACAGGATGTAAAACTTCAGTATCCACATTGTAGAGAAAAGAGTCAATGGGAAACGAAAGCAGAAGAACCGGACAAGAAGAAGGTGGGACGACATTAAAGAATGGAGTGGAGAGCCTCTAGTCGAATGCACAATCATGGTCAGAACCACGAATCAATGGAGAGAGATGGCGCATGCGTCCATAGTTCCTGACCCTAAGCAAAGAAGATGAGAAGAGACATGGCAAGACAAACATTCGGTGCAAATCGCTGGTCTGTCTCAGTTCAAATGTTTGGTGTTGCTGGTATTGATCTGTAAATATTCATAGCGTATTACCAGAGCCTGGTAAGGTCTCCAGGCATCATGATTACAGCTCCTTGTTAGCCTAATATGTAAAGAAAATAATACAACGATATAATCTAATGCAGACTAGACATACTAATTTATCGCTATTTGTAGAATTACTACGTTACTGCTGGATGGTCATGTCTGGAAAATTTTGATCATACGGTTGGCCTGGGGCTTAACAACAGCAGCAAAAATAGTACAGAAGCTTCTAGACCTTCTAGAAGTGGCTGTCAAATCTGTTCAAATCACAGTTAACTCTTTTCAAAGTGGGAAAACATTGGATGGTGTAGATTTAGGTATAAAAAACCTGAAGAAAAAGACGAGATGGCTATGGTTGGAAAACCTTCGTTCATATGTCTGCTCTTTTCCCTATATACAGAGAACCCAGAATCACATTATTCAATTTCTCACGTCGTTAAGGGTGTGATAAGGGCGTGAGGGAGAATTATCGGCTATTTCTGGCAGGTTGAGTGATGACGTAACGGTATCTTCGCTGGGTTTTCCCTTGTTACCTTTGTCTGCCAAAAATTACAGTTTGTTGCTAATTTGTTGCATCAGAGTGAGAAAACGATAAGCTGGATCTAAGGGAAAATCTTTAAGTAAAACCCAGCTACTCACATCTCATCGTATCAAGTTATGCTAAGCTGTCAGACGTTATTAAAATTGTGATGTATTTTTGTTCTGAATTTACAATGAAAAATTTTTTTCTGCTTTTTAATAGACAATAAAACTTACTGATCTGAACTACAAAGAGACTCAAAATATATTTGTTTTGTTTCATTTTAATGTAAAGAATAGACTGAAGAACTTTTAAGTTATTTGGAGAAATACGAGTAATCAAAATTTTAGATTGGAACATAATTCCTCGTTTATTTTCTCCTTTTGTTTGTTTGTTGTGAAGCTTTTATTATAAATTATTTTAGCAAACGCAGTAAATTGTAAAACAGGCAAACAGTAGAATATATGTCTTGGAAAAGATGTAAATACATATTTTGTAATAATATCTAAGCTTAAGAAGGTTCAACTGTACTCTAACGTCGAAGACAGGCAAATAAGAGCTGAGAGATTGTCGTAAGTATCACGTTTCTTAGGTAAAATGTAACTGTCTTTCATTTTGGCCCCAGACTCTGCTCTCCTTAGAAAATGAATCAGATTTTTAAAATTTGATTTAGAGAAAGAAAAAGAATCGATTAAAGGAATCAAATAATGTCTTATGGTAGCGTTTATGCTTATGGCTGTGGTCACTAACAGTCTGGCTACATGCCGTTGTTGTAGTATAGCAGCAGACTTGTTTTGTCTGAACAAACTCATAATCCGGGTTTTCCAACCATGGCTCTCAAGTTTTATTTTTATATCATAGATTACATGGTCGAATGTATCCTCCCTTTGCTGTGACGTTAACACGGGATTTGAAGTATATATAGCTACTATATTTAGCATGTCAAACAATCAGGTTTCATTTACTCGCCAAACTCAGATAGATCCTGGTTTCTGCTGTAAATTGTCTGCGGTATCGGATACCACGTGCCTCCCCTAGAATAACAACAACAACAATAATAATAATAATAATATCAAAATGACACCCTCGAGTGAAATGCTACAGAAAACAAAGCCGGTGTATGATGTGAGAAGAGGTAAGGAAAAATTAAACCACTTGCTATTCATGGACGACCTGAAACTATTCACAAAAGCCACTAGCCCAGAAGGAATATAAGAGACACCACGACAATATAGCCAGGCTTGTCCATTGGACACTTTGCAACAAGTATGGACTTGACAGAGCAAAAAAGTGGTACGAACATAAACCCGAAGGCATCATCGAAAATGCTAATGCAAAGATCGTATGGGTTTTTATGATTCAGTGCGACCATGAGATAGAGAATAGGAAACCAGACATAGTGATAATTGAGAAAGGAAGCAAACGATGCTGACAACAAGGTATGCGATAAGGAAGAAAGAAAAGTCGATAGATATGACAGGTTAGCTTGGGAGGGTAAGCAGTTGTGGTTGCTGAAAAGGTGGTAGTAGGGGCTGCAATAAGGGTGGAGCACTTGCAGAAACCAGCATTGCTTGGAACCACTCGAATATTCCGGATGGTGCTCGAAAAATAAGGGGTGTTACCTTTGTTCACTGGTAGTGAACAACTGACACCGTAGTACATCTCCAGCGTTAGAAACTGTGCAAAGACAATAAAATAATAATAATAATAATAATGATAATAATAATAATAATAATAATAATAATAATGATAATAATAATAATGATAATAATAATAATAATAATAATAATAATAATAATAATAATAATAATAATAATAATAATAATAATAATAAGCCCCAATAGATAACTTAGTTGACAATGCGTGAGGGGGAAGGGAGAACAGCAGAATGGTTAAGAAATTAGTTTTCCTATTTTGAAGTCCCAGATTCGACTTCATTGCGGGATATGTAGGTAAATGTCTTTTGCTGTATCCTTGAATCAGTTTAAGTCTCGTGAGTGAAGTTGGTTAGTCTGAAACTGTGTGGAAGCCCGTCGGATAGATTGTAGTAGTAATACAGAAGGTCCATTTCTTGTGTATGGATGGGGTAGATTTGTTTTATCGGGTTTGATCTGCATCTAAATAGCAACAACAACAGCAGTAATCTGGTTGTTTCTTTTTCGGAGTTATGGATTCACTTAATTCGATAAAAAGCAAAATCTTATCCTCATTAATTATGGAAGTTGTCAACAAGCAATTTACCGGAAGTACGCCGAGAGACAGAAATCATCAATAAACGATTCTCCATGCTATTTAAAAAAAAAAAAATAAAGCAAAATCTAACTTTTAAAATATTAATTTACTCGATTTTTTTCTATTTTCTATTTTTGCGGCTAATGTGAAATTCTGGAACATTAATTAGCCTTGCTAAAGGGTTAATATTGAAGGTATGAGAGTGATCTCATTAAGGTAATTTCTAAAGATTAATTACATTGTCGTTGACATCTATCATGGTTGAAAAATAACTGAAGCAAACCTCATGTGAGAAGGTTGTAACATTGATTATAGAATGTTATAAAGAATCCTATAAATAATCCTGAGTGGTTTTTATATTTCTTGCAATACTGAGAGAGCGTAGGTTGATGCGATTAAAAGATGACTTCATATGAAGAGATTTATTTATTTTATATCGTAATTGGAGTATAATGGCGACGTTTTGGTTCCAGTACTTCAACAGGCCAGTCATTGGTTGCATGTATTTCTGTCCTTAAGAATGACAGAAGAGAGTCTGTATAACTCGATATAGAACAAGCATCATCGTGGTCTTTACTCAAAGAGCACCGTTTTTTATCGGTGCTCTCGCTGACATCCACACACACACAGAGACACACACACACGCACACACACACACACACACACACACACACACACACACACACACACACACACACAC
>NC_068997.1:7513879-7516914 GCF_001194135.2 Octopus bimaculoides
GACAGACGAGTCACATTCTGTGAGCTTGCTGGTCACAATTCATTACAAAAGATTGTGGAAAACTTTGGGTTTCGGGAAATTTGTGTCAACCAGGTTCCTCGGTAGTTGGCACCCGATTTGAAGGAGGGAAGGGTAGACGTTTCCTCTTAGCTGCTACAAACATTTTAAGCCAATAAAATCTCGTTCTTTTCCGATGTGGTAAAAGGGGAATGAACCGTGGCTGTATCTTTATGATCCAAAAATGTAGGATCAGTCCACAGGATGGTGCCACAACTGTTTGGTAAGTTCCCTGACGTTCAAGAGTCAGCGACCAGCACAGGAGGTTATGGTTTCTATTATGGAGAGACGACAATAGTGTTATTTTCCTAGATTCTTTGGGAAGTGGCTGTACCGCGAACAAGAAGCAGCACATTGAGATATTCAAAAGGTTAGAGAACCATTGGAAGAAAGAGACTAAAGAAAAATTTGAAAGGAATTCTCATTTACAATGACAATCTGCAACCACAGACATCGTTGGCAGCAAATTAGGCGATCGGCAAGTTCAAGTTGGGTTGGTCAGTGGTTCCTATTCACAGATCAGCCTTGATCTGGTAGCATCGAATTTCCAGCTGTCTGGTCCAAAGAAAAGGTGTCTTTGGTGATTATGATTTAATGGCAGAGTCGAGGTAAAAGAGGCTGTGAAGATGTGAGCACACCAGTGCAAACCAGGAGTTAGTTCATACATCCACTTTTTTGTCCATTTTCTTTTCCCCTCAATATTTACAATTTTAATATGTAAACAATATGATCAAAAATATAAAAAATAGGTAATGAGTGTATATGTATATTTAAAGAATTATATACATACATACACACACACACACACACACACACACACACATATATATATACTCTTTTACTCTTTTACATGTTTCAGTCATTTTACTGCGGCCATGCTGGAGCACCGCCTTTAGTCGAGCAAATCGACCCTAGGACTTATTCTTTGGGTGCCTAGTACCTATTCTATCGGTTTCTTTTGCCGATCCGCTACGTTACGGGGACCTAAACACACCACCATCGGTTGTCAAGTGATGTTGGGGGGGGGGACAAACACAGACACACAAACATATACACACATATACATACATATATATACATATATACGACAGGCTTCTTTCAGTTTCCGTCTACCAAATCCACTCACAAGGCTTTGGTCGGCCCGAGGCTATAGTAGAAGACACTTACCCAAGGTGCTACGCAGTGGGACTGAACCCAGAACCATGTGGTTGGTAAGCAAGCTACTTACCACACAGCCACTCCTGCGCCTGTATATATATATATAGTTTGAGGAAGTTATATCCTCATTAGGGATTATATAATCCAAGATATTCCACTGGCTAATCCTTTCTACTATAGGCACAAGGCCTGAAATTTGGGGAGAGGGATTAAGTCGATTACATCGACCCCAGTACTCAACTGGTACTTAATTTATCGACCCCGAAAGGACGAAAGGCAAAGTCGATCTCGGCGGAATTTGAACTCAGAACGTAGCGATGGATGCAATACCGCTAAGCATTCCGTCCGGCGTGCTAACGATTCTGCCAGCTCGCCACCTTTTCCACTGGTTAATCTCTATCATATTATGCGAAAGTCACTGGTATATGTTAGGGATTATTAAAAATATATATTATAAATATTGAGGGAAAAAGAAAATGGAGAGAAAAGTGGATGTATGAATAATTTATTTGTCCTGTTATGTTTTATAAAAGAAATTTTCTTCATTTTATAACATACAAAGAAATTAGTCATGCATCCATTTTTTTCTCCTTATTAGGTGCGCTGTGTAAATGCTCTAATTGGTCATCCATTAGGTTCTAAGTTGACAGCTGAGGCTGCAGCTAGGGATCCGTGGCAGGCTTCCGAGCTAACAGGTATATATTAGAGGAAAAAGAACAACAAAAACCAAGGTAGGACGAGTGTCTCAAGTCATTCAATTAGTGTAAGGTGAATTTGAAGTAATTAATTAGTGAATGAATGAATGAATTAATTAATTAATTAATTAATTATTGGATGTCTTACATCTGTTTCTGGATTTATATATATATTTAATTCCACGTACAGGGTATTTGTCAACAAGCGGTTATGGTAGAAGATACTTGCTCAAGATATTGCGAGTGATATCCATCCTAGAATCTCATTGTTGTGAAAAGAATTTGTAAACCACCCAACTGTGTCTGTGTTGATGTTAGCCATAATGTTTTGAAATGGATTGTAATTGATCCATTGGCGGATTAATGAGATGAAGAATCTGTCTCCATAATGGTTTATCGATTAAAAATATCATAAATGTCCATGAATTCAGGATCTCATTGAATTAATTTTGTGTTAAATCTCACCAATAACTGCAGAGAATGAATATATACGACAGCGTTCGTATATATATATATATATATATGCGTTTACAAATGTAAATATGTGAATACGTTTGAGTGAGTATTTCTTTCTATCTTTATTTGAAGTTTTGTAATTAGTTTGACGTAATTAATTCAACTTTCATTCTATGTAGGCGTATTCAAATGTTCGCTTATGTTGCTATATTCCTTATAAATGTCTCATCGTTCTGTGTATTGTTGTTGCTTTTATGTACATAAATTTGAGTTTATGTTGTATCTGTATACATGTGAAAATACGAAAGGACGTTTATGCGTTTATATATATCCGAATAACATACACCTGATTTTTTAACGATTACCTCAATGACTTTACTAATCCACAAGAATTAATGGTGAAAATAAACAACATTAATATTATCCGGTTATTTCGAGCTACAAGACCAGGGAGGCTTGCAAAGATTATATGTATTGTCCCCATTTTCTTTCTTTACCTCAAACAAACATGTCTGCTTCAAATACTCTGCTCTCCGATCCGTAACACTGCATGTTAACTCATTGAATTTCATATAAATGCATAAACGTCCCTTCGTATCTTCGCATGTGCATAGATAGAATATAAATACAAACACACACACACACATACATATTTATAGCAAACTCTCT
>NC_068997.1:7517096-7521496 GCF_001194135.2 Octopus bimaculoides
ATATATATATAAATATGTATAGCAGAAACTCGCTCCAAGGCGAACGCACAACTGGTGAGATATTCAGAGGAAGAATTCCCATCCGACAAGTGCTTCGGCCCATATATCTGACACTCTACGGGAGCCGGACCCACCCAGGTCATGACTTCTAGGTGTCCTCCATCTGCTTTCCAAAATCGTGTCTCCAGCAGGATTTGAAGCTGGGTCGTTCTGTTGTTCCCAGGCCTGTGTTTCAGCCCACCGAGCCACTCTAACTGACTAAGGAACCAGTGTTCTCTTCTTACTTCTATTCCTGTAAATATACAAAATATAGTAGCACATAAAAACTTGTATTGTGTCCATTAAATAATATGTATAGATATATATTCCACCATTAAGTTTTATGAAGCTTGTTTTTGGTGTGGTTTCATGTTTGTGATATGATATAGCTTAAGAAACAAGGTACCTCGTAGTCTTGATTAGATGTTATCACATCGAGTGATAACATATTAATTTGCCGGTTCCTTTGTATTCTAATTTTTGAATCACACTGTCTTGTTTTACGAGTAATTTCTCGCTTTTATAGATATTGTTTTTTTAAGTATAAGTTAATAATAATCGCTTAATTTGATGTTGTTGCCGTTAGTAATAAGCAGGTATTGGCTTAATGGAAAAAATCCTAAATTTTATTTAATTTGATTTGCGGGAAGGACTGTTTCAACGAAGTCGCGTATTGTCCTTGCCTTCGAAACGCGGAGTAGATGAAACAGGGACAACTGACAAAGGGATATACTCTTTATGTTGCATGTCTCGTTTCTCTGTTTGTTTTTTTCGTTGTTCGAAAAATGTTTGTTTTCTATGTTTTCGTGTTTATGTTTTCGTTTCTCATTGTGTTTAACGTTTTTTTTTTATGTCCTGTACCCATATATGCATGTATGTATACATATAGATGTAAGTATGTACATATATGTATGGATATATGCATATATTTATATATTATTTATATTACTACTGCTTAGTTAATTGTTACTAGCCAAGAAATTCCCGTCTCACTTCAACCCCATTAAATGAGTTCACATTTCTGTATTCCTAAATTTAAGCTCAGCTATAGTTGGAAAAAAAATACGAGAGGAAGGTAGCTGCGCATTTTTAAAACCTTGAAAGTAAAACTATATCTCCAGAACACACATGTGCTTCCACCTCCTCCAATCGTTCGCCATATTTTATTTTACTGAGAGTAAATATAAGAATTTTCTTCGTGGTGGGGAGGAATTAGAATCTGAAGAAGGGTATACCTTTACATCTGAACGAGACTAAAAGCAACATATTTAAAACATGTCTATTCCCAACTTCAGCTGCAATTTTTTAAAGCTATCATTTCTTTTCCTGTACTTTCAATATGCCATTAATTCAAAATATAACTCCTGCCTTTGCACTTTTTCTGCTGGTTCACTCTTTTCACAGCAACAATTTTTGCAATAAAAAATATCACAAGCTATAAAAGATAAAAAAGAATCTCAAATTTCTTCCCAAAAGTTTAAACTACAGTAAAAAGTATATTTTATTAATTAACTAAAATGCCATCAAGGAAGCCAAAATAAAAGAGAAAAAGCTAATGAGAGAGCAGTCAATGAATTAAATGATTCTAGTGTTAAAATAGTGGAACAAATATGAATCAATCAGTCTCAGACAAAACTTCGTCGGACTCCGGATCTTCTCGTCGCTAGGGTTTTCCAGAAGTAAGTTTGAAATACTTCGAATGGTTTTAATTTTTTTGCGATCTCTCCGCTCGTTTTTAATCTTCACAGGAGAGTAGAGTCTGAAGCTTACTGAGGTTGTTTACTATTTCATTGATAGTAGCTATATTTCTTTCGATTTCCTGGTTTAAGGATCAGAAACTGGGATTCTGGAAATAAAAGTTTTTTTCCATTCTCTCTCCTTTATCTCAAGGAGTACATAACCAGCCGTAAGATTTTCGGTTTTCAGATTATTTTCTTGATAATATTTTTTTCAGAATTCTTTTTTCAACATAAGAGATTATAATTGTTTTATTTTTACGGTATTTCTGAAGGTATTAATTGTTCAGTAATTAACACCACAAGATTTCATGTGCTCTCTAACAGCTTCATCGATAACATGCAACATTAGGATAGTTGACTTATTCTTAAATCTCGTCACTCAAACGACAACCAGAAAAGTATTTTAAAAACTCTTATTTCAAAATGATCTTAAGTTGAAAATATTCTGTGGCTGTCTCTGTCGAATCGGTTATAATTGGAGATATGTGTGTGATGGCAGCAGCGGCTTGTTTACATTATTTTCGATCTGTCATACGACAAATTTTGGCCGGTACGCCGAGTTTTGAGAAGATCGCGTAGCAGGGAATAACAATTGCTATACATGACTGCTATTTTCTCTGCCAACAAAGATGTTTGTTGCTAAAGTTGTTTTGCTGTGAAAAAAAATTTCAGTTCAGGAAAAATTTCGTCCCAGTATTTTTTATCGCTTCATATCAGGAGATTTTGATTTAAATATAAAGACCAAGCGAAGCGAGAAGAGAACATTCATCATCTTAACTAAGGTGTTGTCTGCACTGCTTGTTTTTGTGTCAGTGTTGGCGTTGTTATCAACATTAGCCATTATCGTAAAAGCAAAGTTCCAAGTGATGTAAGATATATTTTGTAATTCGATCTGTATAACGCTAAGTTGGTACGTAGAAGATATTTCTGTTATTTATAACAGAAGAAATAAACCAATTACTGATTTTAACTGACGAGATGGGCATAATTGGAAAGGAAACGTTTAAAAAGTATTTATTTCAGGTAAATTTCACTATTAATTCTAGTTGATCAAGATTAGGAAAAGTTTCCTTAATTTGTCGTGTTGTTGATCTTAATGGCGTTGTTGCCGTTATCCAGACCAGTTTATGCTTAAAGCCATAACCATTCGTTTCTACTACGAACATTGTGTATCAAAGACTACATTAAATCATGTGTACTTTCCTTTAAAAATCGACTGGGTGAAATTTAAGGGGAATTTGGTTCCTATTTCTAACAAGTCGGACTGCCGCACAGAAGCACACTTATTAGTTTGAGTTCTGGAATGTAATATAAACAGGTCATGCAAGGAATGACGTAAGAAAACGCTTACGTCATTTACTAAAATGTTTTTGGTGCACTTCACAGTTTTTGGAATTAGAGAATTCTTGGATTACTTTATAAGCTTAGAACGTGGACATTTTGTAAACAAATTCCACACTTACATAAACCCACGTTCAGTCTGTTTGGAATATTCATGCATAATACACATGTGTATATATGTCTATGTATATAAAGACGTTTGTATATAAGTACATATATATATATATATATATATATATATATATATATATATATATATATATATATATATATACATATACACATGCATGTATGTATATACATATGCATGTGCGGCCGTGTGCGTTCGTGTGTGTGTGTATGTGTGTGTGTGTGCGTGCGTGTTTCTGCTAATGCACTTTGGACATAAAAGTCAAAGCCACTACCTGAAGCTGACAGATACTTTTGATCACGAAAAGTCAAACAAATGGAGGGAAATAAACATTTAGCCGTTCTCACGCACAGCCACCACCCCACACGCACACATACACACGCACATGTGTGTATGTGTGTGTGTGTGTTCTGTTGGTTGGTGTGATTGTGTCTGTGTGGATAAGTGTGCGTGTGCACACACACATTTATAGAAGTAGGCAGACGGCTAAAAGCATGTTCTCCAGACACAAATCAAATGAAATGACGATGTAAATATTAGTTAACGTAATGGAGAAAATTAACGAATGTCACAAATGTAAATATTTCCAAAAATATGCACGAACAATAGATGAATATGTGTTAAAAAATTGATTGGGGGTATTGAAGCTAATTATATTTGGAGCCCAATACACGGAGTTGCGAAAAGGAAGGTAAAATGGACTTTGTGAGTCCTGAGTAAGCGAAAACGGTTGTAGAGATGAATGCTTCCCTTTTAAAATCTTTGGATTTCCTGGTTAAAAGCATGGCGCGGCATCGGTTTCTCTTGTTTATTTGGTTGTCGGTTCAGTGTCAACTTTCTAAATTTACGTCTCATGACAACGAGCTATTAACAACGGAGTGATTTATGAAAATATAAATATATGGCTAACTGCCAACATATACAGACCGGAGTGCGCACCCAGAGGAGATTTTATCGCGGCTATTTACAGATAAAGGTAGATTCACAAGACGCAGATCAAAATACATCTCGACGCAAATGAAATTTTAACAAATGGAAAATGTGTGTAACATTGTAAAAACGATGCTTTTATTATATGTATATACCACACATACACACTTATATATATATATATATATACACTTATATATATATATATATATATACATATA
>NC_068997.1:7521667-7521950 GCF_001194135.2 Octopus bimaculoides
ATATATATATATATATATATATATATATATGTATGTATATAAATATGTATGTATGTATGCATATGTCGAAATAGATAAAGAAACAATTACTAAGGTTGATGCGTTGGTTATGAAACACGATATTGGTAAAGAAATGTAATTAACTTCCAGGACATGAGTTAAATTACATCTACCTGCAGGGCATAAAGAAATCCCGAGCATTCATACGTCTTCACAAGAGAGAGAGAGAGAAAGAGAGAGAGTGAGAGAGAGAGCGAGAGAGAGAGTGTGAGAGAGAGAGAGA
>NC_068997.1:7528577-7531457 GCF_001194135.2 Octopus bimaculoides
TATATATATGTATGTATGTATGTGTGTGTGTGTGTGTGTGTGTAAACATGAGGGTATGTATGTACGCATTTATATATACGTACATACACACATATATATAGGTCTCCATTCTCTTTCCGTTATCTCTTAGAACTTTAATAACCATTCCAATCTCACTGACATTATACAAGAGTTAAATATAGAGAAAGGAAAAAGTGGAAACGATAACTTTGACAGGGTTAGATCCCAATCAGATAAAGCCAAAGAATGGTAAAGTAAAAGCGACTTAACCATATTCTTTGCCAAACTCGACTAAATTACTTTCGTCGTTAATTAGACAGAAAGAAAGAACATTGTGCTTTAACATTTCTCTTCTTTTGCTCAAATGCTTTTGCAAAGAATAACGCATTGAATGGTTTTTGCTCCTCATAGTTACACTTAAAACGCTGCATTCTGATTTCAAATCTCGCCTAAGTCGACTGGCCTTTTGTTTTTCCATGGGAAGTATATCATAGGTTTTATTAGAACTCTGTAGGGGATTAGTAGAAGAGTGGAAGGTGAGGAATAATATTTTAAACAGGGATTGTGTCTTTGTGTTGCCGAGGGAGACAAGATAGACACGACTGTAATGGTGGATGTTTTTGAGGTTTTTGTTGATGGAGCCGGTGTAGATTTTATGGGAAGTGTTTTCGTTGTGTGCGGATGACGCTCAGATGCGGAAGGTTAAAGAGGAAGGGAACGTAGTGTTGGAGTGGGTGTTGTTGGATGTGAGTAGGTCGTTGTTACAATGGAAGAAGAACAGGAAGACAAGCGGTCTCTGGGGGTCACACAAGAGATCTTAGAGTGTGGGCAGAGAGGGATGAGAGCCCGCCCCTCGCTGAAATGGTATGATCTGAGATGAGAGATAGATTGAGCTAGACAAATGAAGTTTTGTAGGAGATTTGCGTGCCAGAGGCACTCGAAAGCTTTGCTGATGTCGACGTAGAGGACAACTGCATTGTTTTCAGCAAATTTATCGATGGCGAGAGACATTGGAAAGTGGGTTTCGAGTGGAGTTGGCTTTACAGAAAGTGTACAGCTGTGTATTGTTTAGGGGTAAAGACTCAGTGACAGAAAAGGTTGTTGTTGTTAATAGCATCCACAATCACTTTTCATATGTTGCGTGAAGGCAATAGGTTAACAGATGGGAGGAGCAGAAGGCTCTTTATATTCTGAGCTAAGATTCTGCCAAGAACAATTTTGTCTTTCATTTCTCCGGGGTCGGTAAAATAAAGTTCCAGTCAACTCGACTAAACCCATCCCTTCAAACTTGTTGGCCTTGACCCGAAATTGCGAACTGGTAGAATTGTTAGCACGCCGGACAAAATACTTCGTGGTATTTCTCCAGCTTTCCGTTCCTTGTTCAAATTACTCCAAGATCCACTTTGTCTTTCATTCTTTCGGGGTCGATAAAGTAGGTAACAGTCAAGCACTGGGGTCGAAGTGATCGAATCGCTCCTTTCCACTAAAATTGATGGCCTTGTGCCAACATTATAAAGAGTTATTATTGATTTTTAAAATTATGTTATATTTCATTTGTAAGTTGCCATATCTGATTATAAATCTTATTTTGGGAATGGATTTTCTTGGCGATGAAACAATTTTTAAAAGCATCGTTGTTTGTATTTTTACAATAAAATGATGTATGTATGCATAAATAACGATGTACTTCACAATATTCTATGTTGTTTTTATTAATTTCCTCTCTTTGCCTCTGGTTTCTATAAAATAAAGTTTTCATTTCCTTCAAATGTAATGGCTGCTACCTAAAAGTACACGTTTTCTTTGTCGTAATTCTAGAGTGAAGCATTTGTTGTTCATGTTTGAATGCACATTACAGATGATGACTACAAGAAAAAGGATATAATATTTCTTTATTTTCACCAGCTTTGAAAACTTCAATAAGGAAATAGTCTCCTTTGATGTGAGTAGTTTGAAGAAATACAATATTCTATATGGCGATGCTGCTTGTTTGTGAACTCCATACTAATGCCTAGGTTATTATTCATATCATAGTTGCCTTCATTCTTCACATTCTTTGAATCTGTAAACGAAGATTTGAAATATTAACGTTATTCCAAATACGTGAAGCAAATGTTTTGGTGTACAATAATCAGTAATATTAGCAAGTCTGCAATTCCCTATGATTCGGGCATTTGGCGGGACCATTTTTCTAAGTTGTTTAGTCTTATGACGTTACCATTTCTTAGATACTCGAAATCTGTATTCTCCACGCAGACACAAATAGCGTTTGGAGTAGAATTGTTCAGGTGGCGTTTGTGTTCCTTCTACACAAGAATTTCTCAGGCATTCAATAGAAGCTTGCATAATCCGATACTAAGAGTGACAGTGGAATGTGATTCTACACTGGAACAACCGAAGCTGAAAAGATAAGTTCTTATCGGTAAAACCACATACATGAATTACGTTCAATCAAGTCTGTAGACACAATCGAACAACCAAGAAAACCACCTCGGGTGTTCTCGTTTAAACGATTAGGGATACCCATAGAATGTACTCGATTTTCTCTTCACTTATCGAATAAAAGATAAACATGAAATAAAATAAAACTGCTGTGCACACACTACGTCACCGCTGTGCACACACTACGTTACCGCTGTTCACACACTACGTCACCGCTGTCCACACACTACGTCACCGCTGTCCACACACTACGTCACCGCTGTCCACACACTACGTTACCGCTGTCCACACACTACGTCACCGCTGTCCACACACTACGTCACCGCTGTCCACACACTACGTTACCGCTGTTCACACACTACGTTACCGCTGTCCATACACTACGTCACCGCCGTCCACACACTACGTCACCGCCGTGCACACACTACGTCACCGCCG
>NC_068997.1:7531611-7532652 GCF_001194135.2 Octopus bimaculoides
TCACACACTACGTCACCGCTGTCCACACACTACGTCACCGCTGTCCACACACTACGTCACCGCTGTCCACACACTACATTTCCGCTCAAGTATATTTCAAATCGATGAACTAAAATTACTCAATCGTGTTACGTATAACATGCTCATAATCACATGCGGATATATAAATGTGTCTTGTATATACATGCATATATTTGTATATACAAATATGCTGAGACCCCCTTCGGTCATGACTGACCATGGGACTGCACCTAGAAAGTTACCCTCCCAGGCACAAGTCCGGGTAAGGTTGTTTATGGAAGGCCAGCAGTCGCCCATGCATAACAGCCTCCCCTCTCCACGCCACCAGTGTTATCCAAGAGAAAGGCAAAGGGGCCGATACAGCTTGGCACCAGTGACGTCGCAACTCATTTCTACAGCTGAGTGAACTGGGGCAACGTGAAATAAAGTGTCTTGCTCAAGAACACAACACACAGCCTGATCACACCCACACAACACACACACACACACACACACATACATACACACACATACACACACACACATACACACACATACACACACACACACATACTCAAAACTGCCTGCCCACTTTCTACTGACCATTGTCCACAACCACTCCCAAACTATTCCTGCCACCAATTCCTTCCACTACGTTACACGACACACACACACACGCAAACACACACACACACACACACGCACACACACATACGTACACACACGTTCTGTTATTACACACACACAGACCACCGCGCACGCACACATACTTACTTCCCTCTTGCACTCTCCTGTCTTAGAAAGAACTTTTCCGCCACCACTTCCCCTTCCGGTCCTTCCACAACGTAACCTCGTGGACATCGGTGGCGATTTTTTCTTCCTCCGTTTTTCCTTTCTTTGGAATTTCCTTGTTTCCGACGAAGAGCTCCGCTCGAAACGTCATATTCTCTCTATTTCCTTTCCCGAGCGTCTAGTAACACAATCTGTATCACGTCCTCACGTTGTTGTATTTTGTTGTTGTTTTTTTGTCTTTTTCCTTTT
>NC_068997.1:7532918-7534090 GCF_001194135.2 Octopus bimaculoides
TTTTTTAAACATGTCTGTGAGGAGATTTCCTCATAAACAAGACCATAGCATCATACCTGCCAGTGGCGTATTTGCACGAAGGCTGATAGCACGGTACACACACACACACACACACACACACACACACACACAGGTAGGTAGATAGATAGATAGATAGATAGATAGAGCGAGAGGCAGACAAAGAGAGATAGTTCTATACATATATATAATTATTAACAAGGAATGAAATTGTTATATGTATACACGAACGCGGGCGCACGCACACACATACATACATACAAGTGTATGTGCGTATGTCTTTGTGTGTACGTACATATATTTCTTTACACTCTTCCAGCAACGTTCATGCACTTGGAAAAGGCTCTTGTATCAAACCGGCATTAAGCGTCTCTATATAAATCTGTTTGGCAGAAATAGATCGTTTGGCAGAAATAGATCGTTCAAAGTTCATTGTTTCGAATAATTCTCCAAGGAAAAATCACATAGGAATTTATTCTGCCCTCTGGCCAAGAAACTATTTCCAGTCAATACTCTGGCGAGCTTAACAAGAAAATGAATGAGGAAATAAAAGATGAAATAGCCAAAAATGAGAAGCCTGGGATATAAAATGGTTTACAATTGAATGTTAATCTATTTCTTTTTTGGTTTTTTTTTTCTATTTACCTTGCATTTGTTTTTCAGTCTTTTAGAAAACCTAAAATCGTTTTGTTCCATGATAAATCTACTGTCACTTTACGAAGGAGAAAATAACAAGCACCAGCGATACAAAATCGTATCAAATCTATATATGACTACTATCAAATATCAGCCGTTTGTTTATTATAATTATTAGTTTTCTTTTTATTGATAAGGCGGCGAACTGACAGAGTCGTTACCGGGAAGAATGCTTCTTGGCATTCCTTCCGAGTTTGCGTTCTGTCGGCTTTGTCTTTCATCCCTTCGGCGGAGATTAAACAAGTACCAGTTGAGCATTAAGGTAGATTTAATCGTATTATCCCTTCCTCCGAAATTGCCAAAATTGAAATCCATTATTATTATTATTATTATTATTATTATTATTATTATTATTATTATTATTGATATCAATTTTATAAAATGTACTTATTTCTCTTTTTTGTGTATGTATGTATGTATCTCTCTCCCCTCTCTCTCTATGTATGTATATATATATA
>NC_068997.1:7535240-7540043 GCF_001194135.2 Octopus bimaculoides
TATATATATATATATATATATATATATATATATATTATTGTGTATACAGGCACAGATCAACGACTTGATTAATGTTTTCTATAGACTTGATACCAATAATAATAATAATAATAATAATAATATTCCCTGGTGCTTGTTGTTATTTTGCACTCGACAAAGTTTAGATTTTCTGAAGGACAATAAAAATACAAAATACAAAAACAAACGCAACTAGTTCACGCAGGAAAAATAAAGATTGATCGTCAATTCGAAAACGGGTATACATATATACCTACATACATGCACACATACATAGATACGCACATACGTACATGCATACATACGTAAAAATATAGATAGCTATATAAATAAATGCATAGACAGAAATGAGTGTATGCATGTGCTTTATTTGCAAGTATATATGTGTATATATATATATATATAAAGTTCATACATACACTCATTTCTCTCTATGCATTTGTTTATATAACTACCTATATTTTTACGGATGTATGTATGTAAGCGTACTTGTGTGCATGCATGCATGCATGTATGTATGTACGTATGTATTTATGTATGTATGTATGTATGTATATACATATGCTTACATATATACATATGCATACATATATCTATGGTCATCATAATCGTATGAAGGCTGGGATGTTGGTAGGAAAGCATGACCTTGACTCATGGGAGAGTTAAAATTGCTGCTTGATCATTAAACGAACAAAGAACACACCACGGGAAGCAAGGAGAAAGCTAAATTTATCGAAAGCGATCAATTTACTGACCGGATCCCACAGTTGTGTGTGTTGCTATGGTAATGGGATGAAGGAAATTATAGCACAAGTACTTGTGGTTGTCATAGGCGTGTATGTAAATAATATTGTTACTCTGTGCTTGTATGACTGTGTGCGTGAATGTGTGATCGCGTGTGCACGTGTGTGTGTATATATGTGTGTGTGTGTGTGTGTGTGTGTGCTTCACTTTCAAGAAAACTACGTCACTAGTCAGACCACGTAGAGTCTGCATCTGATTCACTCTCAAATATATATCCGTCTTCTGAACTTTTATCGATAAGAAGCTATTGTGTATAAAGGTACAATACCTAACAATGTTTATACTGGTTTTAATACGCTCGCATTGATTCACACACACACACACACACACACACACACACACACACACACACACATACATAGACATACGTACACGAATTAACATCTACGAGTTATAATATATACACGAGTACATATTGTATCTTAATACACATTCGTTTGATATAAAATTGAGTTGAGTTTAAGTCAGAGACGCATTCGAGAAGAATTAGTTGGGAACGTCGTCTGGTCAAATCGGTGACATAGACCTCTTGAAGGAGAAATACACATGCGTCCATGCATATATGTATGCATCTCTCTGTGTCTCTGTCTGTTCATCTCAATCTCTCTCTCCACATAGAGACACACATATATAAATATATAATATCAAAAACTGTATTTATACAAATGTGTATATATACACATACTACACATACGTATATGTATATATGTCTATATATATGTATATTATAAATCTCTCTCTCCCTTATATATATATATATATATATATATTGTTGTTTTTGGGGATGGTCATATTGCCAGTTTAGCCAATATTTATATATATACATACATACATATTTGTTGTGTGTGTATGTGTGTGCGTGTGTGTGCACACGAAATTCCCCATTGAAATCCCAGTCTGAATACAAACACCACTAACTAGTGAAGGAATAAGATTCATACAACATAATTTCCTTTCCAATTCAATGACTGCACGTGCAGAAACATGTATGGGACCGCGACGGGGACGATGGTTGCTCCTACTTACGCAAATCAAGTCATTGCATCCCAAGAAATTCAGATATATCAAAGATCTAATGTATGGAATTACTTTCTCCAAATACCTATTACAATATTGGAAACGATACTTAGATGACTGCTTCATTTGTTGGAGGCAGAGTCTGGAATAATTTAATCATTCCCACGACCTAATTAATAATATGAACAACACTATTCGCTTGACAATGGAATACAGTTGCAATCAACAACCGCTTCTAAATATTTTATTAATAAGAAGGCAATTAACATAAAAATCGACGTTTGCTACAAACTGACAGATTCTTAACAATACTTGCTTTACTCAAAACACACCAAAACAAATATACCGAGGAGTATTTCAATCATTTCGAATTTGGAAACCCGAAATATAAAGCTCCAAGAGCTCAAATAAATATAATTTAATAGACAATACTGAGCAGTGTTAATTCATGATGAGATAGAATGTACCAAAGTGATGGACATTGAAGAATTACGAAGGACAAAAAGCAATTTAAATACACCAAATACTCTATATAGCAACACACAACCGAAGGAATACGGTAAGATACAATATTATCCATCAAAACACGCCATCATCGGAGTAAGAGTGAACGACAAGAAATGCACTGAAAACATTCAAAATAATTAAAAGCGAAGAAGAATCAAAACTCCGAAAGAAATTACTGACTAGTGTCAAACTGCCATCTAAAAACACAACTCCAATAGTGAAAGAGGGTGTCTTCCTTATGGAAGACACAATCTATAATTTTAAATCAGAACATATCTTTACAGTGAAAAATAATTCTTCCTGTTCATCAAAAAATTTAATTCATGCCGTTAAGTGTAAAAGTTGTAACAAAGGCTGCAAGGGTCAAACAAAACTATCTTTGAGAACCAGACTTATTATTCATCGGCAACAAATTCGAGATCTTAATCGTAGAAAGATTCCACTGAGCGAAGTTCATAAAGTTATAACATGCGCAGACATGTGACGGACATAAACTAAAAATTGAAACCGGAAAGCATTGTTTGGAAACTATCAATAAAGTCTTTAACAAAAAGGAAACAAAAAAGCCCGAAATTTCCAAATTAAATACTGATGTGTTTTCAAGGAATGACCAACAACTTGCTTTGGACAGAGCAACTAATGGACCATTCGATATCAGTATAATAGTAATTCTTAACATTATTTACATTTGACGGATATTTATCCTCATCTTGTCGCTATTAATTATTATTTTGAAATAAACGTTGTACTTCTCGCCATCAAAAGTTTGAAGGTTCAATATTGTGCTCGAACGTGTTTGTCTGAGGGATGTGTGTGCATGCATGTGTGTGCGTGTGCTTATGTGTGTATGCTTAAGTATGTATGTTTATGTGTGCTTTCTGTGAGTGTGTTTGAGTGTGTGTATGTGTTCATGCCGATGGGAAGTGTGTGAGTTTGGGTTCAAATCGATAGAATGTGTAAAGATAAGAATCTGTTTCTGTGATTAGAAGTAAAATGGAGGTTGATAAATTAAATTTGTCATTCAGTGGGTTGGTATCTGAATAGATGCACTGATACGGGAGTCGAGCAGCCATGAAAGATTGTTTGTGAAAATGGAGTTCATTGGAGCATAAAGATAAAAATGAGGTTAATGGGTTTAGTTGGCCGCTAGGAGTTGAAGAAGTTTTTTTTAGTCCGGAAACAATGGCATTATCTTTTAATAAGATTTGATATTGTTGAGTAAATTAGTCCATGGGAGCAAAGGTTTGGAGTGTTGGAGTAGCGCCAGAGAGGGAACTTACAAATAAGAACGCGCGCACACACACAAAATGGTGACGTACACAAACGTAAAGGGATGAATGTATACATACATGGTATACAGATGTGTTCACAAATACATACATACATACATACATATATATATTTACATACAGAAACACACACACACACACACACACACACACACAATACGCACACAACTATAAGCATACATACATAAAATGACATGCAAAGAATTACGCTACATACATATGTGGATGTAGATGTGCACATTCTTCACATTGCGATGCATTTACACATTCTGCACATTCGAATGCATTATGAAAAGATTCTCGTGTGTCAACAAGTTTGGATTTCGTGAACAATGAATCGCCATCTTCATCCTCCTCAATACCTCTGTTGTCATCGACTCCTTCCGTTAATATCCAAGGCCCCTCTCTGTCTTCTAGCCACATTCTAACCTCATCTTCTGTTGTGTCTGTTTCTTCTGCTCTCCGAAATCTACGATGAAATCTCTTGTATCGAATTCCTCCGAATCTTTTCCTATCTCAACACCGTGCATCGGTTAATAGGATTGTCTTCGGTGACTTCAATGAAACCCCTAAATTGAATTGTGCTGATTTAAGGTTTAAAGTCTTTGATGTTATTGAGGATTCTTTTACGCTGTTCGTCTTCCATTGTATTACTCTCTTCTAGAATCACGAGAGCTTAATTTCATGGCTTCGTTCGTTTAATAGTTTATAGACTATAGCTATACTTTGATCAATTCTCTGGATTACGGACGTAACACGGGGTAATATCTCAATAATCCGACCAATGGATCAACATACACCATATTTTCCTGTCACTCTTTGAAAAATTAGTGACCCTTGAGTGAGTAGATGCCTTGTCCAGGATTAGCAATGCATTCACCTCAGCAGAAGTTAAATTTCAATTAAATATAGCATTTGATTACTTGTTTTCTTTATTCAAAAATCGAACAAAACTTATGGGATGACCTGATATGTCCACCTTGACTGATTTGACTTTTTCCACCATCATTTTTATTGTTTTTTTTTTCACCTTGAAATCCGTCCTGCAAATTTCTTTCAGTCTTTTGGCTCTGCATTTTCAACCGTTTGGAAATTCTTCGATTCACATTTCCAATAAAAGTGGATTTTCAAAGTGAATTCCAATGACAAAAACATCGCCAACTGAGGA
>NC_068997.1:7540213-7543270 GCF_001194135.2 Octopus bimaculoides
TTATTATACACCTGCCCCACCTCCTGCTCCTCCTGCTGCTCTCCCTCTTCCATCTCCTCCTCCTCTTTCACATCTCCTTCCTCCACCTTCTTCTTCTTCTTCTTCTTCTTCTTCTTCTTCTTCTTCTTCTTCTTCTTCTTCTTCTTCTTCTTCTTCTTCTTCTTCCTCCACATCTCCTTCATCTCCTTCCTCTACCTCCTTCTCTATTTTTTCTTCCTTCTCCTCCACCTCATCACCCTCCTCCGATTCCTCCACGTCTTCTTCCTCTTCTGCCTCCACCCCTTTCTCATCCTTTCTTCCTCCTCTTTTTCTTCCTTTTCCACCTCATCATCTTCCTTCTCTTCCTCCACCTCTTTCCCCCCTATTCCCCATCCCCCGCCTCACCACTTCCCCTTCATCATCATTCCTTTATCCTCTCTATTTAACAGTGTTCGTGCTTCATAGAAGAAACAAATTTTCCTGAAACTACAGCAATACAAACGATTGAACAAATGATCTTTTTTCTCTCTAGCAGAAATTCTGAGACAAGTTGCTCAGCCAAAATTGTTTATGCCACTGAAAATCAAGTTATTTCTGCGATATTTCATAAAGGCTTGATTTTATGTGAGTTTTAGTTTTATTTTTTTCATTTCCACATCTCATTTATTTTGTGTTGCTATCTATATTCCTCGGGATTTATTAATGCATCAAGAGAAAATAAGCAAGGGAGATCTTAGCCTTGTCTTCCAATCACGATTTTGCGTAATCACAGATTAGAACAAAACATGTCATTCAAGACTATTTTATAACTTGATATTGTAATATTTGATGTACGAGATTTCATGATATCAATTGTTCTGATAGCCAGAGATTATAATCTCGGCTTCCTCTTTATTCATTATCTCTTACAACATGTGATTACAACTATGTTTCCTCCGAACACATTTTCAAGTTTTCTTTTATTTCTATTTCCTCTTTTATTACCGCTTTTCTTTTCGTATTTTCACCCTAAGCAGAGTTTTCTATGCAAGTAAGACCCGCGCGTTGTTGGGCAATGTAAAGCATCAAAACAAAACACTACTTTACTCTCTCGCCTGCTTTTGCCTTTCACTTATGAAAATTAGTGTCCTTCTTGTATTAAAACAAAATCGAATAAGTTTCCACGTATGTAAGCTTCCAGTGGGTCTCTACACGGTCACCGGGCTTGCAAAATAGCAAGCAAATCCACATCAAGTCACAACCTGATTTCTAAAATACGGAAGGCCACATTAGATAATGTAGGACTACGTATCCCTTAAGCGCTGGCTGGTTGTTCATGATTAGAATGCTTGTAATCATAGGTCTTCTTGACTAGAGCTTACTTGGAACCAAACAACAAAAACAACCAGAGATTTTAAGAGCCAGCGTTGGAAACTCTATGTGGCCTTTGATATGCGAGAAACAGCCGTCGTGTTTCTCTCAAATTACATTCCGAATATTTATATCAATGGAGAGACGTAATTAGGATAAAGTCATTATTTAATGATTTATCAGTGGCAAGCATACAGTAAATACCATAATGGTTAATTGATATTAAAATTATAATAAGGTTGTTGAATGATTACAAAACCAGTCTGCTAGAAATAGACCCCAAATGGTCTATGAACTACTTAGATTATTACTCCACTATGCAAGGTTGTTAGCGAGGAAAACAGACTGCGAGGATTTATAAAATAATTTGGATTGTACTATATCTATAGATTTCACGGTTTGAGTTATTAAAAACCCTTTCCGATCATCAGTACCTCCATAAACGTAAATAAAGTTCATGCATTCCTCACGTATTCACGAATTGAAATCCAAGCGCCTATTTTAACCATGTGATTATTTACTCAGAATAGTTCTGCAGTAAATATTTTACAGGAGTTAATTAATATATATTTTTACTATCCAAATTATTTTATAAGTCCTCACTGTCTATTTCTCTCGCTTCAATATCAATGGATATAAATACCTAAGACTATTTGGTTCTTTAACCTTCTTCGGTAAGGACTTACGGGAGTTTATAGCGATATTTAACTGCCTTTAGATAGGTCCATAAAATCAAATGTTGGGGAAGGGTCTGTCTCGTACTGTTCAATGATTAATTATGCTCAAACTGAAGAAGCTAAGAATCAGAAGCCACATAAAACCCACTTATTTATGAATGGGTATTGATATCAACAAAGCTTTTCCTCCCGTAATATACTAGCAAGTTCTAAATGTATTCTTTACTTATAGCAGTCATTGGACTGCAGCTATTACGATAAATATAATTATATAAATACATATCCATCCATCTATCCATCCACCCATCCACCCATGCACACATACACATATACACACATGTGTGAGTGTGAATATCAAGGTCAACCCTCTACTCCTTCTACACATGCATAAATAAATGCATGCACACAGAAACAGAGATAAATAAATATATATATGTGCGTGTGTCTACATATATATATATGTACATATATAAATATACATATATGTTTAGGTGTATGTAATTGCTTCAAGTTTAACTGCTATTATCAACATAATAACCACTACCACCACCACCACCACCACAACAAGAACAGCAAGGTCTGTTACATTGAGGAGAACACACATACACACACACACATATATACGCAAACAGAAAATATGTTTGTGCATCTGTATATGTGGTGCATGTTTCGTCACATCCACTCATAGTATCATAAGAATGCTTTTTAAACATTAATGCTTATTCCAAAATAAATAACGATACAGAAAAATCAATATCAGATAGGAATTAGAAGCTTGATTACTAGACCTATAGACTTAACACTTCATTAATTATAAATACGATGCAGGCACAAATACACCCACGCGTATCCATACCCTCATGCTCATAACATCGGACGACTACAGATGTACATTGACATGTTTACGTACATACGTCCATACACTTAGACACACATGCATATATAATATACGTCCATATCATATATTCTTGAGAATAATTACGAGTAACTCTGAAGACACACACACATGTTTATTTATGTATATGAATATATATATATATATATATATATA
>NC_068997.1:7543471-7549404 GCF_001194135.2 Octopus bimaculoides
TATATATATCGGCGTGAGTTTGCATATGAGTGTTTAATATATATATATTAACATACAAACACACATGTATATATATATATACGTAGAAATACATACGAAACCAGAAAAAAACACACACTTCAGCATTATTATATATGCTTCTACACATCTAAATAAGTTTGTATATTTTTGTCTCTTGAGAGTTTTGGTAATTATTCTCAACAGTAGGCGATATATTCACATATGTGAGTGTGTACATAAGAATGTGTACGCGCCCGCATGCATGTGTGTGTGTTTGTGTGTGTGCACGTCAGTATGTATGCATGTCTGTCTGTCTGTATGTATGTATGGATTGATGGATGTTCTCTTCTATTTTCAATTATTTAAATTCTTCCTCTGAGGAAGGAACTGGTTTCTAACAAAGATATAAAGCCTCACCGTTGGAATGTAGATAACAAAAATAAAATCACATTTTAAACTTGATAAAAGCATTGCATATTTTTATTGTTCCACTTACAGATAATTTCTGTATATTTCTTGTGCGGTTCATTTGTTTAAAGGACTACATTTCTGCTTATATATATAAGGAAAGACATTACCAGTGAGCAAGTCAATACAGATGTTTCTCACTGGTAATTTCTCATAACACCTTCTGCAAGACATTCTTAAGATTTAAATGATTATAAACAAAATCACTTGATTTCCTTCAGAACCTTTTTTCTAGCAAGTAGTTGGCCGGTCATAGTTTACTCTGAATTGAAAAGAGTAAGGAATTACATATATACATACACGCGCACACATACACACGCACACATACACGTGCATGTATGTGTGTTTGTGTGTAAGTATAACGTATGTATATTTGCATGCGTGTATATGTGATTGTGTGACCTTGCATGTTGGGGGAATCTGTCATTGCCTAAGGCTCTCTATCTCTTTCTCTTTGCATGCGCACACGTATATGTCTTTGTGTTTGTCTGTGTTTCTGATAGTGCATGCGTGTGTATGTGTGTTTGTAACGTTGAAAAGTTTGTGAATTTAGATGTGTGTTTTGAAAGAAGTTCCAATATTGAAAGCCAACAACTACGGTACACAGCTGGAAGGAAATTATTCGTCATAATGACAAGTATTTCAAGTCTAAAGTATTTATCGAGAAATTTCTTATCTAAAATAAGTTCATTATTTAAGATATTGTTGCTGGCATTTCAGTTAATATCTTTGGAATATTTCGAAAGAACCAATCTTCGGTAATTACATTAAAGGCTAGACGAATTTTGAGAAATATCTGAATGCGACTATAAAATTTCATGAAGTATATATTTCCATTACAATTATTTTACATACATACATACACACACATACACACACACGGGGGAATATGTATGTGCGTAGACAAACACATCCACCCTACCACGCAAAGCTGCCATCGCAATACGATTGATTTAACAGATATATACTTGCGACATACGCACAAACAATTCGACACGTACATAATCACACAGACGCACACACAGACACACAGACACAGACACACAGACACAGACATACAGACACACACACACAGATAAGTCTACACTTTCCTACACACTGATGTATACGTTCACACTAATACACACACAAGCAATGTTCTACTACACGTCGCCCCTAATCCTTCTGCGGTCGTTGAATACCACCCAAGGTCGGCCCGTTACTTTCAATCGGTCCATGACAACGATGTAAACTAACGACACACTTGGGCATTCCTACTGGACTTTTCCTTTCTATTGTTGATAGTTTTTTTCTTTTTCTCTTTCCGCTTAGAGTTTGTATTCCATATAACACAATGTCCGGAGCATCATAATCAGCTCCTCCCACTCTTGCAAGTAGCAACATAGGAATTTTGTGTTTGTAGCCTTGAGAGAACCTCTCTTATGAGCACTTGGTGCATAAAACACACACACGAAACATAATAGACGAGATTCATCTGTTATGGGTGCCGGAACTCCCATATCACATAATTTCAGTCTACTAGACATCATCAGTGGGAGGCGTCCTGTCACCGCATAACAGACAAATCTTGTTGTCACGATATATTGGATATTTGTATCTTTTCAGACACTGATGTTGCAAAAAGCCAGCAGGCTTATCAAAAATCAATTATTAGCGACGGAAGCTGTACTAGTAGCAAATGGCAATATTTATACCAAACGTAACGTAGATGTCTTGCTAGAACACCGAATACTTCGTTATTAGCCGCCGTGAGAGAGCCTCTCACACAGGCATTTGGTGTATAAAGTACACACATAGATAATAGCAAACGAGAACCGCCTGCTAACCAGTGTCTGAAAAAAGCTGATATTCTGTTTATCATAGCAGCGAGATTTGCCTGTTGTGCGTCGACCGGATGCCTTCCACTGATGATGCCCAGTAAACTGAAATCATGTGATATGGAAGTTCGCGTGACCATAACAGATGGTTCTCGTTTGCTACTCGTTTGTTATTGCTGTTGTCATTGCCGTTGCAACTGTTGCTGCTGTTGTTCTTCTTGTTGTAGTTGCCGTTCCAACTGTACCATGGAAGCTAATAGGTCTTCCATGCTAAGAACATCCACAGCGAGCTTCAAATGTCTCGTCACCACTCTTATATCTTTGCGTTTGGATATAGACTACACTGTAACAGTGTTATAACACTACAAACACTAAATCAGTAATGAACACCTAACAAACTTATATCTCTTCTCAACGACTTCTACGACTGCCTTCACAAATGCGACTGCACACACCACACTGTACCTCGCACTGTCAGTACGTATGTACCTTTATAAGGTTTAGAACAGTTCACTTGCTATCCCACAGAGATGTCAGGATTTCACCATAACACAGATGAAGAAGCAAGCAATATTTATTCTAGTTGCAAAGAAACACAAACAGGTTTTAAGACATTGGAGTACATAAAAAGTGAGCGTGTGAACCGCTCTGGTATCGGAGTCAGAGACGCTCAACAAAAATAGAGATGGTGTAAGCTTCTTTACAAACAAGTCTTGTAGAATGAAACTAGAGTTTGTTCAAATATGCCCACTCAATGTACGACATGAGAAAAATAATAAAACAAAATCACGACAACGTCGCTAAACTTTTTATATCTATATCAAAATGTGGTGTAACTTCGTTCATCCAATATGGCGACATACTGCAAACGACTTCCGGATCATAAGCAATGGCACACGTCAGTGAATGAAGGCGTGTTATGGGCCCTAGGATTCACAAGGCCGGAAAATGACTCAGTTTCTGTGATTGAGATGACAACACACCCATCACTCTGGATGGGATGCCAGTCCATCCCAGGCTTAACTTTCCAGACTGGAACTCATTTGCAGCTGAGTGACCTGGATCAATGAGAAACGAAGTGTTTTTCTGAAGAGCACAACGCAGTGCTCGGTCCGGAAATCGAAACAACTGTATTACAATCGTGAGTGCAACCCATCCGAACTATTAGGCGCATACCTTCTCTTCTTAATGTATGGAGCTAGTATCGCCCCATACCACTCCAGTCCAGAAATCTGCTTCTCATCCTCTCACTGAATCCCACAAATAGAAATATTTCTTTATACGTCTTTCTCTGCTCTGAACACCTTCTAAGCGCAACCGAATGATATTGATTTGGGTGTAGAAAAACGTGTGCAGATAATTTGTGAAAGTGGTGTAACGTTTCGCGATGACCGATACTTGAACACGATCTGAAAAACATTTTGGCCCGTCTGACCAGAACCAGGTAGCCAATCACTCTCACCTACCAGGAAAGAAAATCCCATGACCATCAAGATTACATTACATGTAGCATAGATATAACATCAAGAGATCTATAGATCTGTCAATTAATATTGATTTTGCTGTAGAAAAGTGTATGTAGATAATTTACGAAAGTGATATAATGTTTTGCTATATTGATACCAACTTTTCATTAAACCTTCATGTGACAATAAATATTTAAACAATCCTGGCGCCTCACCAGACCACAACAATATTGACCAGTTCACATCACCCACCTATAAAGTTCCCTATTGAACGTTGGAAGAATGGACTGAATCTACCCAGACTCCAACAGTTTACGACCAAATAAAGGGGATACTAGCAATGTGACCAGTATAAAAACGATATCAAAAGAACACGCACATAACTAAATTTAGTTATAGATATTACTAAGAGAAGGACGCAGCTATTGGTGTTGCCGGAGTCGTGGCCAACCCTTTCATATGTGTGGTAAGAAACCCAAACTTTCATTATGTTGATGACATAAACATTGAAATTAAAACAACCCAAGATGACACTCAAGGAATGGTAAACATTAATATAGAAAATATTAAACACATCTGAAACTCTGTTCAACAAAGCATCAAGGTGACCATCAACTACCCATTCAAAATCCCCCAGCAAAAGAGTACCAGTTGTAGACAAGGAAATATCGCTAGAAATTATAAATGGTAAGAAAAAATGTAGTTGTATTATGTGAAACCTATGGCCGCAAAGCACATGATGTCCAAGAGCTGTGCTATACCAACAAATGCAAAAAATATTGTTTAAAACATTTTGTCTATCAAAAATGTTTGTGTTTATTTCATATTGCTCATGCTTCATAATAAGGTTAATCATCGTAGATCAGAATCAATTTTGTAAATAGGCACTAAGGTATATATCTGTGCCAACTTATCGAACCATTCCGGGAGATAGAAATCACCTTTTATTCTTTAATGTTCTGAATAATTAGATGGTTCTTCAACATTTTCTTGTATGGCCATTCTTTGTCAAGTAAGTGCAAACACCCGCTAACTTTTATCATGAATTTACGATTTTTTTTCTGTTTTCTTGAAGTTTCATCTCTAAATTCTCTGACATTTAGGAACCAACACTTCCATTTCAGTAGAAGAATGGTGCTATTCAGAGAAATGTTGTTGCCCAAAGTACTGAAGAATTATTATTTTTTTTCCAGTTACAAAATCCTTTTTATTAAAAACGCGTTTTCTCTATCTTTAACACGCTACAGTTCTGAATTTTTGTTCTATTTTGCATAGAAATTAAAGACAATAAACAAAGCATTAGATTTGGTCATAAGAATGAATTCAAAAGCAGTGAAGTAAATTGATTGAAGAGAACGCTTTTATTTCAACAGTCGATAAAGAAGAACCATTAAGAATAATTAACTTCGTTTGTAGTTTGCTATTGTTGGGTTTGGAACACAAGATATTTTCCCAGAGGAAATTCGGGATGTTATTATATTAACCCGAAAACTTAAAAATTTTAACCCTTTCAAATTTATAGCTTCATAAATTAACTTTTAAAACACAAAATAATCTTTCTAATGTCCTCCCATTGAATCTGAGTCGAGTGTGTCTGTACAACTTTTATTTTTATTATGTATCATAAATTATTATGGTCTATTTTGACTTATTATGATATTTTCTAAACGCAAAAACAAACGTTATCTTAACTGCATTACACATTTTATTTCCCCGACCCCAAAGTTTTGTAGGTTTTTATCTGAGGCCGCAATATTCAAAATGGGCGCTATTGTAATCTATTCCAGCTTGCTCTGACGACCACTTCGTGCATTATGGGAACATAATATCTTAAAGAGATTCTCTTACAAATGGCAAAAGCTAATGTCTTCAGTTTTGGTTTTGCATAGCCTATAATTATTTTCGGTCGCTGCTTTCTGTTTCTTATGTAGGAGCATTCAGTTCGTGCGTGTATGTGAGTAAGTATGTGGATGTAAGTAGTGTATGCGTGTGTGCATATTGCAATATGAAGTACATTAGACAAGGAGAGAGAGAGTCCATTACAAAGTAAATAAAAACATTATCAATACAACACTACTTAAGTATGTGTGTTGTTTAAACGCCAGAAACTACAGTTTTCGTCCGGGAAACAACCCTTTACAGACGTATAGTCTTAAAAAGAATACAAAATACTTTAGATTTC
>NC_068997.1:7549628-7552085 GCF_001194135.2 Octopus bimaculoides
TATATAAGTGAGTGTGTGTGGAGTAGACATGCGCGGAAAGTTGTTGCTATAGCAACCGGTTGGCTTCCTGTAACTCTCTTCTGTTGTTGATAGTTGGTTTCCTTTGGAGTACAAGGATGGCCTCGGAGATTCTAAGGCTGCTCCTGTTGTGCTGCGTTGCCTTACGAATATGCCACACCCGGGAATTCACAGTGTACATCAGGGCAACACAGCGCAATAGGGGCAACCTTAGAATTTCCGAGTCCATCCTTTTACACCGAAGGTAACCTACAATGAACAACAAGAAGAGAGTTACAGGAAGCTAGCTGGTTGCTATAGCAACAACTTTCCGCGCATGTCTACTCCACATATATTCACACACACGCACATCTGCAGCATTCGTTAATTTCCTGAGGATGGGTTTATAAGCCCGAAATATTGAATGCAAGGTAAGTCTTAAATTCATAAATTTAAGACTTACTTAATTCATAAATTTGTTTTCTTGTGATTTACCTTGCATTTACTTGGCGTTGTTCTGGCCTTATCCACGATCCTTTATACAATATATATATTTACATATATAAGTATGTATATATATATATATATATATATATATATATATATACCTACATGTATGCACATATATAGACATATGTATATATGCACACATACACACATAGATACACAACGCATACATCATATATATATATATTTGCACATGTACATACACACATTCGTATATACACATACGTGTGTGTGCGTACACACACAGGGGATACCCATGTTACGTAACACATTGACAAAGTATTATGCAATTTTAATAGGTCGAGAAATTGAAGCAAACATAAAATAGCCATCTCCTCCCCCATGAAACGACTTCCCACGCCATCTCATAACAGCGGTTACCTAGAACATCTAAGAAGATTTATTGGTAGAAATATCGATTGTACAGCTTACATATACATATAAAATAATAATACATCAAGATCGATGCATCTAAAAATGAGTAGTTGGATCCTCGGAATATTTCAGGCAGATTATAGGAATATTATAATCCTCTTGTACTTTACAATTGAAGGAAATTATCCGAAATGGTGTTGCTTCCTTTTGATCTCTTTACATCAATGATGCTATAATATATGTTAATGCCCGCCAGGAATCAACTACAACAAAATGAGAATAAATAAACAGGAGCAAAAACAATAAACTTGATTTGAATTACTAAATCTTTCTCGTAATGGGCGAAAACGTTTTTATCTTGGCAAAGAGCGCAGCGGTTTGGCAGAATCGTGAGGAGAAAATTCTCTGTAGTAGTTTTTTTTTATCATTAAACTACTTTATGATCTGATTTTCGAATCCTTTCGAAGTTAACTTTGTCCTCCAACCTTCCGTAATTGTTAAAATAAAGTAAAAAAACAAAAACAAAACACTAATCAAAAGCTGGAGCCAAAATTAATTGGTAGTATGCTTTACATACAATGCATTGCTGAGTACCAATTCTATTTTCAGCACATAAAGATCATGTATCACAGAAAAGGTTATCAACCAATGATATTTAAATTCATCAAAGACAAAAAAAGTAAAGACACCAAACCTAGGATCTCTCGTCATTCGATCTCTTGCAAAGTTAAAAAGAAATCAATAACAAAACAAATTGCTCATTTACACCGTTTGACGATCATGTGACTGCGACGAAAAACGAAAACATAAATCAATTACATATGAATCCAATCGGGGATCAATATCTTTCGCAACACGGAACATAATTGTCTCTAAACTGGTCTGTGTTTCCTTCAAGGAATATTTACTCGAACGATCATTTACCGATATTAATTGATGATAAATTAGCCATGCTCTGCCTTGAAATCTACCTGGAGATAACTAAAATACTATGCAGTAATACCTCACTTTATGAGGGCCCGCTTTACGAGACCCCGGATTACGAGTTTTATTTTATAATAAATATAAAAAGTTAAAGGAATTTTGAACGAAGTGCAAGAGTTTCTACTACTTGTAGCAAATGTTTCTGTGTTACCGAGAAATTTATAGAGAGCGAAAAATACACTTTAATAAAGAAATAAAGTTTCAGCAAAATTAAAAATATCAAACATAATAAATGTGAATGCAGTGTGTCAGTGTGTCACACTTTTCAACTTTAATAATTCCTTTCTACTGGAAGCACAAGGCCTCAAATTTTTGGGGAAGGGATTAAGTTGATTACATCGACTCCAGTACATAATTGGTACTAATTTTATCGAACCCGAAAGGATGAAAGGCAAAATCAATATTTGAACTCAAAACGCAAAGACAGATGGAATACCGCTAAGCATTTCACCCGGCGTGCTAACTTTTCTGCCAGCTCGAGGCCTTATAATAATATACTATAATATAATAAATGTGAATGTCAGTGTGTCACACTTTTTCAACTTTACTCCTAGAGACCGTAGCCCAACATATCATACCATTTTGGAATCAGGG
>NC_068997.1:7552355-7555977 GCF_001194135.2 Octopus bimaculoides
TGTGTGTGTGTGTGTGTGTGTGTGTGTGTGTGTGTGTGTGTGTGTGTGTGTGTGTATGCATTTATGTATGTGTGTATGTATATATGTATGTATGTGCATCTATTTATAAACGTTTGTGTATTTATACATACATAAATATCAACATTATGTAGTTCGATCGAGAGAGAGAGAGAGATGACCCTGTTTGTGATTACTATACATCAAACAACAATAGCTGTAACCGTGTCCTTCTCAAGCAACCGGCCTTTCTAATGAGAAAGGAAAGGTTTTCTTTCAGTAGAGAAGTCCATGTAAGAAATGTTGTTCTTAATACATGCACGGACAGGCGTGTGACGATACAATTATATACCTCGTATAACGTGTACTTGCATGAAACATGTTTAAGAGGTTCTCTACATTTAAAAGTACCAAAAAAGGATGGAGTGAGACTTTGTGGGTAAATGTTTGTAAACGGAGCGATCTGAAAACAAACGACATGCAAAAATATAGCGGGGAAACGAAAAGGAAAACAATATGATAACAGATATACACGTGCACATGCACATATTTGATATTTATACACACACACACACACACACACATATATATATTCTATACAAACAAGCACGCAACACACATGCAAATACATGTATATATGTATGAACGTATGAATGTACGTAAGTATGTATGTATGTATGTATGTATGTATGAACGTACGTATGTATGAACGTATGTGTGTATATACGTATATATGCATGCATGTATGTATGTATATATCTATATGTATGTATGTGGAAAGAAAGAGTGGAATATATGTTTATTTTTAGTTTTTGTATTTGGCTTTCAGAGTTCTTATAAACGTGTTTGTTGAAATAGATTTAATGATATCGTGGGAGGGTCATTATGCCAGAAATAGACACATGCACTGGTTCTATTCCCTTCTTTTATTCTTGTTAATCAATTAGTTAAGCGTTTAACCAGTTGACATAACGATTGTTTGATTGATCATCCGTCAAACAATCAACCAACCAGGTTCATCAGAGTCCTTTCGTTGCCATTCGCGACATCATCAATGACATGCTCTACTTAATCCAAGATTAACTGCCTCCTAGCTTACAGTTTCTATACTCATATTTATGAGGATGTGAGTGAGGATGTGTGTGTGTGTGTGTGTGTGTGTGTGTGTGTAAGAGAGAGTTTGTGAATAATAGATTGGATAGTTACGATTGGTCGTGTTCACCACATGCTGATGGATTGATGGATGACAGTTGACTGATGATAAATCGAACATGGCTCCTTGTGATTTCACTCTGCGTATACTTACCCTTCCGTTTGTATCCAAATCTAGACACATGTGTCATACAATTATTGTGATAGTCGCTGCCTGAGATGTGAGATTGTACTAAGTTTATAAACCTACTAGATGAAGGCTGATCAAGAAAAACGAATCAACCTAAAGTTAACCTGATGTGGAACTGAGTATTTAGTATTGGAGAGGAGAAGGAGAGATTAAGAGGAAAAGAAAGTTGTATTTCGGTGAAGAGTAAAAAGAAATCGTTTGGATGAAACTATACTAAAACCTATATCAAGGGAAAGCTTCACATAGTAAAGATCACAGAGGGTCGAAAACGTAAATGGAAATCAAGAAAAACCACATCATGCCTGAAGATTCAGCTAAAGTTTAACGCAATACCATTGTCTTCTATCCAAAGAACTGACTGCAAATAATTGTCACACAATGACTGTGGAAAATGTAAACAGAGAAAGATTAAAGTACATTCTCTCAAGTTGCATAGAAATATGAATAAATCAACAGACACGACACAGTTGATAAATATTTGTATTGGAAACTGCTAATATTGACAGAAAACTTAGTACAATCTCACATCTCAGGCAGCAACTATCACAATAATTGCATGATACATGTATCTAGATTTGGATATAAACGAAAGGATAGGTATACGTAGGGTTCAATCACGAGGACCCATGTTCGATTTGTCTGTGTGGAATCTGGACTTATGTTTAAGAAATTAAAGTTGGCGGCTGCCATCTGTGGTTTCCTAAACCCCATAACTTGACAGATCCCGGCCCAGATTAATTTTGAGATGATAAGAGTAGTATCAACTGTAATGGTGTACCCAGTACCCTGTTGAGTATCGCTTTGCTGCCAGTCCACCCGTTAGTACTGCAGCACAGGGGTCAAAATCAAGATTGCATAATTGCACTTGCTGTTGTTCTGTGGCTATCACTGGCGAGACACTTCAGCCTTTCTGCCAACTACAGATACGGGTGCTTCTTCTGCCCACCCCGTACAAAGACTAGGCTTCTTTAAAGATGATGCCACCCCACAATGCCTCATCACAAGCTCAACGCTGGGGTTGAGAGTTTTCGTGAATTAGCAATGTTACCTGTTGAGTCCTCTCTCTTCAGTATATCCGTTGTCGTTGGTCCACGATTACTTATTTGCTTAAGAGCTATTTGCTGCTATCTGCCATATATGTCGGCCACTCCACTATCCACCGTACGAAAATGTGTCCCTTTCCGGTCAGCACCGATTCCCGTAGAGAAATGCGCTTGGGACAGTAATGTGATGATAATGATGATGACGATGATGACGATCATTAGCATCTCCCATCAAACCCCGCTGTCTTAAAAACGAGGTAAGACATTGAATGTCTCAGAAAATGGCACAATTACAACAGAAGCACCTTCGATCAGAATTCGGTCATTCAGTGCCGATTTGGGGCTAAACAACAACAACGTTAACGCTAATGTTACCGAAGATGTTTGGAATAACCTGTACCATATTCCCTGGATAACGGCTGTTAATTCTCATCCGGAACATTTTCAAGAATAAAGACATTTTTAAAAATACTAAAATATAAAATTAAGAAATTGCTGTTAGCAAGAGTAAAGAAAGGACACTGAAATTCACAAGAGAATTTAAAATGCAAACTTAAAACTCATGGCTGTTCTGATCGTATAAGTAACAATGAACGCATACCAAATAGCATGGCGCTGAATATTGACAGAATCATTCATCTCTGTGCCAAATGTGGGTGGAATCTTTGCCTGCAGATATTGGTCTCGGTCTGCGTCGGTAACAAGGAATCTTCATAAAGAGAAAGTTCACGAAACGTTAGATTTTTCATTGTTCACGGCAATGAAGCTGTCGATATCTTTTTGCAATTCTTCCGTGGAAATCTGCGAATGGCTGATTTGCAAGTCAGTTCTAACGACGTGAGTTATAGATCTTTCATTTCACTTACCTAATGTAACGAATGTCCTTGGGCGAATACTTGTATGACACAACCTCTTAATTCGCTTAATACAATTACTCTATGGCCTCGAGTTTAAGCAAACAAAAATTTTAGTAATTAATGTTTATAATTTATTCATTACCAAGTAAAATGTTGTTATTAGCTTTGTGTCAGCTATAATCCTCCTGGTTCTTCTTATAAATTGTTTATAAACATACTCCATAACAATTTAGGTTGTAAGAAACCCAAATGGAGAGTACATCTTTATTTGGTGCTTCAATGGGAGGTAAGCATGACAGAATGCAGCCTTTGTGCATGTTTATATATGTGTTTATATATATATATATATATATATATATATATATATATATATATATATATAT
>NC_068997.1:7556370-7558893 GCF_001194135.2 Octopus bimaculoides
ACACACACACACACATGTACATATGTATGTATCTCTGTATAATTCAGCAACGTTGTTGCTCAAATCAAATGACTGAAGTGATCATTAGTTCTTTTGATTGTATTTATTTGTAGAGTGAAATGAAAGCCAAGATTTATAGCCGGACTAGCAACAGTAGCCGGCCTTGTCCGGGCTAATTAATGCCTAAAATAAACACAAATTGTTTTAAAAGATGCTAACAATGTTTAGTTGGTCTGGGATTGCTGATTCACTGACAATTGTTGCATGCAGACAATTCTTTGAATGAATCAACGCCAGCTTCATAAAAAACAAACAAACTGCGGTATAAACTAAAATTTTATTCTTATATGTTTATTTTCCAAAACTGCTCAAATTCATGGGCGGTGGGGGTGGGAGTTGAGGTATAGTATTCTTATTCATTTTCTCCAAAAAGAGGAAATGTGAGTGAAATGTCACATGACCTTGGTATTTTCCTAAACAAACAATTGCTCCTTTACAAATTTCATAACCCTTGTTGCACCTTGGGACATAGATACTGTTTTATATATTACAATATTGAAGAGTAGAGTCACTGATGACAAGCTTGAGGAGGTGGTGGTCAGATCAAGATGAGATATTTTGCATTCTATTACTAAATCATGGTTAGACTCCAAGGATCAGCTGAAAAGTTCATAGGATGATCAAACGACTCTCATAAAAGGAGACTGGATGAGGTTTACTTTTCAACAAAGTCCGCATTGCGGTCCACACACGTTTCCTATCAGTGTTTCAGTGCTTGGATCCTATTGGTGATTGCTCATCATGTTGGTCAATAAGTCATCAACAGCCGGTATGACGTCATCGTCACTGCGTTACGGGTTCCCAGCCAAACGTTTATTTATGCTGGGAACAGATGGTAGTCAGACGGGGCCAAATCAGGGGAATATGGAGGGTGATCAACCAGCTCAAAGCCACAGTTACACACAGCGACCATTAATACAAAGGACTTGTATGCAGGTGAATTGTCCTGAAGGAACAAGACCCTTTTGTCAGTTTTCTTGACCGTTTAGTTTCTTCATAAACTTTTGCAATTGCCTCCGCTAAATTGCACAGTACTCTCCATTGATGGCGTGGCCTTTTGGAAGGTAGTCAATAAACACAATGCCTTTTGCATCCTAGAAAACTGAGGCCACCACCTTCCCTCCAGATGAAACGACCTTGGCCTTCTTTGGAGCAGATGAGCAAGGGTGTCTTTTTGTCTCTGGTTCAAAGTGTTGACCGCAACACTCAGCCTGGCTGGTGCGCTCCTGATCCGGTTTCTTCTTGATCCGGTTTCTGTCACCATTTGTAGACATAGGATTTGAATTCCCTTAAATATTAACATAATTTACAAAAAAAAAAAAAAAAGAAAAAGAAAAGAAAGCAATCTTGCAAAGTTCTACATGTCCATCCTTAGTTCAACTGTCTTATTTCTGCCTCGGTAAGAAACCTTTGTTACATTCAATAATGATAAACAGAAAGCAGCAATTGTAGATTGCTTCCCCCAATGCCTTGCATGGTTGTTACGTTTCTTTATCTTCTCAGTTTTAGTTTTGTAGAGAATAACTCTTTTTATTCCTCTTCTGTAGGTGAGAGAATTAATTCCTCTGGAATTAACTCAGTCAAGGCAGTGAATTGACAGTTTGGTTAGAGTATCGGACTAAATATCTTGCAACATTTAATCCGGTTTCTTGCATTTTGAATCCAAGCTTTGACGATACCAACTTTGCCTTTTATCATTTTGGAGTCAATGAATAAAGCACCAGTCTAGTAATGATGTACCAGCGGAATCATTAGAGCCAATGGATGCATTACTTTGCAGAATGTGTATCTTCTATTCTGCATTCTCGTTTCAAATCCTGCCTTGACTTCTTTGAACTGTAGACTTAATGCATTTTCCCTGTTTAACACCATATAACTTAACCTTGGCAGCCTTTAGTGAAGTCTACACTTTTGCAAGCATTTGGGTGAGGTGTCGTGCTAGAGAATATCCCCTTTCTTTCCTCCTATCAGCTGGCAGGCCCTGGAAGGTTCTTAAACAAGCCCTTCCTCCTGACTCAGCAATAAAAAGACAGATCGACAATACCTATTCCTTACGAATGTGGAACCAAGGTGACGTTTTCCGATATATTCCTTTTCTTTCTAAGTTCTTGCACGATTTCACTTGAGGTTTCCTACTCAACCGAAAACCAAATCGATACTGCTCTATTAAATTGAAAAACAAAATGCCCACTGGACTGTCTGATTTCTAAACATTAGATGAATTAGATGTAACCAATAAGATTATAATGGAGCGTAAAACTTATCGATTTAAATATAAACTATAAATCTACTTTGCTGTTATTCAGCGTTAAGCAACATTTCTCCACTCGAACGTATGAATTTTAATCTCGAGAGACTGTTGCACCAGTAGTCACACCAGGGCCTCTTAATCGGTCTAGATTTAGTTTCATCTGCGTGGGTGACTCATAAAAATCACACTAGATGATTTAAATATATATATAT
>NC_068997.1:7559067-7560601 GCF_001194135.2 Octopus bimaculoides
CCCCCCCTCACCCAACCCACCAGAAATCCCAGTCTACGTAAAAGGTTGGATGACAAATCTTCGAAGAATTTCACCGATAGTGTAAACCAAGTCAATTAACCTCCAACAGGTTCAGCTAATGCCCGTGAGGTGGAGTACTATTGCATACAAGTAGTTCGCAGAACTAAAGGAGAGGTCTGGATGCTAGAAAAATAAGCGGTACCAGACAAAATGTTCTGAAAAGGAATTGGCAGAATTCCTACCAAAATCTGTGTCTCCCTCGGACATCCGATATCTCGTTGTCTGCTTAGATTTTCTGTACACCAGGTGAAAACACAAAAATTTTAAGTTTTTGAAAGAGTGTTTGAGTTAGAAAGTCATAGTCTAGACTTCTCTAATGATACAGCTATCATTTAATTAGCAACTTCGTTAATTATACGCATATAACTTTTAGTCTCTAGAAACTATCACGTGGGCCAGAAGTTCTTATTCTTAGTTCTTGATGTATTTATTATAGCCATCTCAATCTTTGTATCTGTATATCTATAAGTATGTATATATGTATGTAAGTACATACATACATACATATACATACATACATATACATGCATACATACATAAATACATATACACACACACGCGCGCACACACACACTCACATTCAAGCGTTACGTCTATTTGAAAGTTAAACATATGGTTATAGCATCATATCAGACGTACGACCTGTCCATTACATTGCAGTCATTGATATTTGCATCGACTTGTTTTGATTTGTATCTTGGGGGGATCCTTTCACTTGCGTGTATATTAACATGCAACTGGCACTCCGTCGGTTACGACGACGAGTGTTCCAGTTTGTCCGATCAACAGAACAGCCTGCTCGTGAAGTTACCATGCAAGTGGCTGAGCATACCGCAGACACGTGTGCCCTTAACGTAGTTCTCAGGCAGATTCAACGTGACACAGGATGTGACAAAGCTGGCCCTTTGAATTACAGGTATAACTAATTTTTCCCAGCTGAGTGGAGAGGGGCAACATGAAAGAGCGTCTTACTCAACGACACAACGTGCCTCTGGAAATCGAACTCACTACCTTACGATTGTGAACCGAAAGCCCTATACTCGAGATTGCTCCAATATGGCCAGACCCAAGGAAAAACTAAGCTAAGAGCACAAGATTCCTTGGAAGAAAGCAGCGAATGTATAAAAAAACAAAGACGGAAAAAAAAGGAGAAATGTTACACCAATACAAATGCAAATAAAGGACATTAACAGCAGGTGTCTTTCGACTAATGACGAATTAAATTAAGCTGGTATGCGTGGAAGTGAAGCCTTACGGCAGGGACATAAGAGATGACAGGCATGGGGAGGAATACAGATGTTGTACGGATGGTAGTCGAACCAAGAAAGAAAGGTCAGTCTTGGCTGAACACCGGTCACACGCGGAGAGAGAAGAGAGAGAGAGAGGGGCAGAGACAGAGGGATAGAAGAATTAGGGAGGGACGAGAAAAGAAGAAAAAAGAAAAAAAGAATATATATATATATATATATATATA
>NC_068997.1:7560987-7561645 GCF_001194135.2 Octopus bimaculoides
CACACACACACACACACACACACACACACACACACACACACACACACACACGCTCGCACACACGTTCGCACGCACACGTACTCTCATGGCTTCAACATGCAAGGGAGTGTTATGGCCTGTCTCAAACACAGAATAACTTATTCCAATATTATCCCAATAAATTCCATATAAAATTCGTTCTGTTTGGTTTTAATTTCTTCCTTCGTTCCCCTGTCCTTGCACCTGACACCATTTTCGTGGAAGGGAAGAAAGGAAGGCAGCACAATGTCACACAAACAGATGTTGAATTAATTTATTAGTGCGCTTGTTAATTTTGCTGTAGTTGCTGTTGTCCATAATGACAATGATGATGATGATGGTGTTGGTGGTGGTGGTGGTGGTGTTGGTAGTTGTGCTATGTTTATTTTTAGCATTTTTCAAGATAATTTTTCTCACCATCTTCAACCTCCTCCACAAAACATTGATTTTTTTACAATAATTGTTTCATTTAAGTGAGGAACATTTGCATGGGAAATAGTGACGAGAAAAACAACAAATAAATGCTCAACAAGAACAAGAACAACAACAAAAACAACAACAGCAACAACAACAACAACAATAATAATCGTAATGTTTTCAAATTTTGGTACTGTTATTTCGGGGAAAGGGTTAAGTCAGT
>NC_068997.1:7562842-7563488 GCF_001194135.2 Octopus bimaculoides
ACAACAACAGCAACAACAACAACAACAATAATAATCGTAATGTTTTCAAATTTTGGTACTGTTATTTCGGGGAAAGGGTTAAGTCAGTCTGTCCCAGTGTGAAAATGGTACTTATTTATCGACCCTCGAAAGGGATGAAAGTCAAAGTCGACCCCGGCGGCATTTGAACTCAGAATGTAAAGACAGATGAAATGCCGCTAAGCATCTTCTCCGGTGTGCTAACGGTTCTGCCACCTCGCCGCCTTGATAATAACAATAATGGTTTCAAGTGTTGCCACAAGGGCAGCAATTTTGGTGGAGGGGGATGAGTTGATTAAATCGACTCCAGTGTACAACTGGTACTTATTTTAACGATCCCGGAAGGATGAAAGGCAATGTCGACCTCAGCGGAATTTGAACTCAGAACGTAGCGACGGGCGAAATACCACTAAGCATTTCGTCCAGTCTGCAAACAGTTCTGCCAGTTCGCCGCCTTTATAATAATAATAATAATAATAATAATAATAATAATAATAATAATAATAATAATAATGATAATAATAATAATGATAATAATAATAATAATAATGATAATAATAATAATGATAATAATTATAGTAATAATGATAATGATAATAATAATAATAATAATAATAATAATAATAAT
>NC_068997.1:7564314-7569898 GCF_001194135.2 Octopus bimaculoides
AGTAATTTCCCTTTGTTTAACAGTCATTTTCATTGGAATTTTCAATGGCCAGATAACTGAAGAAATGGCGGTGTGGGTTTCCGGCCCGGCATCTGAAACTCGGAGTTTTATCATGGCTACTGAATAATTGTCACATATTTTTACAGATATATATATATAAACAAATAATAAATGAGTATATGCATATATACGTACAGGTGTGTGCATACCTACGTCTACCTGTATATATAGGTGAATATCTGGGTACAGGACATTGCAAACAAAACGTAGACAAGAAATAATAATAACCAGAGTACAGAAAACACACAAGCCACATAGAGAACATTTTCCTTCATCAGCTACCCCCGTTTTAACACCGGCGCACAAACACATATACAAATGTGTGGTAATGAACTTGTGAAAGCGATATACATTATACGTATATGTCTACGTGTGTAGACATATATGTGTATGTGTGTGTGTGTGTGTGTGTGTGTGTGTGTGTGTGAATATGTGTGTATGTGTTGTGTCTATGACTTGTATATGCTCGTATACATGCATACACACACACACCTGTAGAAATATATCTGTGATTGCTGGTACACTATATTGATAACCTATATATATGTGTATGTGTGTGTGTATTTATATATATATATAAGATATATATGAATATCCGTTTCTGTATATGTGTATATATGTTCAGGTATGTATATGTGTGCCTGGATGTCTCTTTTTGTCTATATGGCTGTGTGTAAATTTCGTCAATAGATTGATACCAATATTATCACAAAAGCAATTTTCATACAATATTCATAAGTCACCCAATCTAGACCGTTATGCAGGGCCACAATATATCAAATCTCTTTCTCCCCCCCCTCTCTCTCTCTCTCTCTCTCCTTGTGCCTCTCCTCTTCTCATTCTCACTCTCCATCTCGTTCTCAGTCCATCTCTACCTTTCACTCTCGTCTTCTAGCTCTTTTTCTCTGTCTTTCTTTTCTGGTGTATGAATGTATATATGTCCATATTTATGTGTATGTGTATGTGTCTGTTTGTGTGTCTCTGTGTGTGTATGTTCGTGCGTATAAATGTATATATGCTCTCAACGCAAAGTCAATAAACCTGATTTGTGCTTGGGCGGGTGTGAAATTAGGAACTCCATTCACATTCGCCAGCTATTAAGTATTTCAAACTATTGATCTTCTCGTCTTCCCATATTTATAATATTTATATTCATGTTTTCGCTAATGGTTGGAAAATAATAGATTGTGCTTTTCTCTAAGACCAGACGTAATTTCTCAGAATTTTTACGAGATGCCATTCAAGTGGCATTTCTATAGAATATATTTGGAAGGTGGTCGTCAACAAAATTTGGTTAGAATTTTGGCTGTCCATGAGAATAATAATCATGTAGACTTTGTTCGTCCGAGTGGCGCCATCTGGGGGGAGATTAAGCGTTAGAACATATTGAACCAGTCACGTGTGGGTATCTTTTCTCTTTTATTAGTTTCAGTCATTAGACAGCGGTCATGCTGGAGCACCGCATTGAAGAATTTTTAGCTGAATGAATCAAACCCAGAGTTTATTGTTTTTTTTAAAGCCTGGTACATATTCTATCGGTCAGTTTGGCCGAAACGCTAAGTTGCGAGAATGTAAACTCACCAGCCGGTTCTCAAGCGGTTGTAAGAGACAAACGCAGACACAACGATACACTCACACACACATTTATATACATACATACGGTGGGCTTCTTTCAGTTTCCGTCTACCAAATCCACTCACAAGGCTTTGGTCGGTCCGAGGCTATTATGGAAGACACTTACGATGCCACGCCCTGGGACTGAACTCGGAACCATGTGGCTGGGAAGCAAATTTCTTACTATACAGCCACACTTGCGCCTATGAAAATATAAATTTTTTTTTTAATCCAAAAATTCACCGTGTACGGCACTGTCGAGTTGAAGGAATAATTAAATATTCTGGAGTTTGATCTCGAAGCCGTAATTTGGTAAGCTATCTTCTCTCATATCCTAGAGTCGGCCAATATAACATCAATGAAATATTGATAGACGGAGAATGTGTGGAATCCTATTAAAGGAATCTTTCGGTAACCCAATCCAGTGCTTCTCAACTGGGATCCATATAAGATTTTTTTTGTTAAAATCCATTTGCAATAAATTCCTTATAATTCTACACGACACAAATCTATTTTAACCATTTTTGTAATACAATTCCTAATAATATTTAATTATAAAGATAGGATTTTTAAAGCATCGAATTGATATGAGGGTCCGGTAGAGTAAAATAAGAATAAAAAGAGTCCATAAGGGCAAAAAATGGTTGAGAACTGCTGACCCAATTCGTTGCCCGATTTAATATCCCCACATCATCACATGTGTCTCGAGTGTAATTAGTAAATGCAACCTATTGCAAAAATTCAGACGAAGAACTGGATTTAAGGACAACTCTTTCTCCCATGAATCACAGACAACCTGAAGAGAGTGAGAGGCGCTGCCATTTCTCTTCAGACTAATCGAATTCTAGTATAATGTTGCTATTCAGTCATTCAAGGGTGCGAGAAGTAACGTAAACCTTTGTGGGATTTGAACTCAGAACGTAAGCATATAGGTAGAATTTTGTCCGACTCTCAACCTATGTGCACTATTTACCGTTCTTTACTGTACTGGAGAACTGATTTCTAACTCTGGCCAGAACTGCAAACATTGTGGAGAAGTCCGAGACGATTGCTTGGTACTTATTTATTTAACGACCACAAAAGTAAGCGAAACAAACTTACCCTTGACAAAACTTTGAATTCAGACCATAAAAAGCATAACTAAACAGTGAGATGTTTTTCTGCTTCCCCACTGGTTTTGATATTCCATGTCTAACTAATATTCATATGCGTTTCGGTATCAAACATGTAGAACGGGGAAGCTTGTCTTTAAAGCCATAGGTTGCACAAGAGTATAAAGCCGTCAGCTACTCACTTCTGCTGCAGTTTTCCGGAGGATGCTGGTCGTGACGGACAGTGTAGTTTTGGACGTCTAAATCTAGCAAATCCCATTTAACTATAGATCCAATCACGACCAAATTCTTGTAGAAAATGAGAGAAGGAGTAAGGGAGAGAGAATCCGGCCCTAGTACTTTATTGTTTCGATTCCAAAAGACATTAACTGTGCAGCTCTATCCATTATTTCTATCCATTATTTCTATTGAAAATTAAAATTAAAATAAAACTACGTTGCCATTAGATTTTATAGGGTTTTTATGTTCTGCAAACTCTGCATCGGGTTTTCGGTGTAAAACACACGTATATACATATAAACAAACATATAAACATATATACAAACACCGATGTATATATATATATATATATAACTTTTTTTTACTTTTTTTTTTACTTGTTTCAGTCATTTGACTGCGGCCATGCTGGAGCACCGCCTTATATATATATATATATATATATATATATATATATATATATATATATATATATATATATATACATGGTACAAATATTTATATCTATTTATATTCATACATTCATATTCTCTCTTCATCCTCCTTTCTGTATATGCATGTGCGTATATACCATAAAAATACTATCCAAAATTTCAACACTAAACTCTATTAAGCATTTCAACATGGCTACAACGTTTAATGTCGTTTATGCGTTCATTCACCGACATAAGCATATATCTATATCTATGTATACATTGGGTGGGGAGGATGCACTATGAAGAGTTTATACTGCATTTTTGACTTTGAGAAAAAAATGTATTTTTTACAAATGTTTTGCAACCTTATATTTTTTTACAACCTTACAAAATCGCTAAGCAAATGACTTTCTCCAAATGCATTAAGAACACTATAACATATTCAGAACACTATTTCAGAAAATTATTAGAATTCTCTTTAAACCTATAAAAGACAAATTTTAGCTGGAGCAAAATGAGTAAGATAAAATAAGGTAAATTTGCCTCTTCATTTCTCTGGAATTGCATTTGAAAGCTTACACATCATTATCCATCCTTAGACATCAGAAAGATCAGAAATGCAACAAAAATTTAAAATATCTCTGGGATGCAACAAAAATTTTAAGATTTCAGGAATACAACTAAAATTTAATTACTCAGAAATGTCACAAAAGACGGTCAGGGAAAATGGCACATGACACGAAATTAACGAAACTCAACTAAATCTAAAAGCAAAACAAAAAATGTTTTCTATAGCTTCTTCTTCACGATGTGCTGGAGTGGCCCTTTTCTCGATATATTTACGCATCATACAGTTACATGGAAATAATTATTGAAATAGGCCATTACTCATTTTACCCCATCTTACATATAATTTTTTGAAAATTGAGAATTTTAAAATCAAACATTGATGAGGAGAAAAAATTAACTTGGAATCCAACAGAGAAAAGAATATTGATTGTTAGACACCAACATTTATCGAGAAGTTTTATTAGCAACCTCAATTACAATCGGGTCAAAGTTAAAGAAAAAGTTTTTGACAAAATGTACTTGACATTGGAACACCTTCATCTTAACTCCCAGTTCGTCTTTGGTGTTGCAGCAGAGCTGTTCGTGTCTTTCTCAAACGCCATCCACCACGCGTAGTAATCCACGGGATTGCAATGAAATTAGGCCGGAAATTGGAGCTAGTGAAGTCGTAGAAAATTTCCGACAACTTCTAGAGATATGGCAAGGAGTCGAATTCTACTTTCACACACATGACCTTCAATCAGCAATCATCTTCAACCAAGGTTTCATTACATTCTCCAGCAGCTTCCCCTAACCGTCTGAATTGGGCTTAAAGCCCTGCTCAAAGATGTGGGAAGATTCCAGCGTGTGGACGCTGTCAGAATCCCTGCTGTGTCCCTTCCTGCTGGTCACGGCATCGTAGTCTTCGTTGCAGTTGTCCATGTCACATATTACAACCGTTATGGTGTTCACAGAGCATTGAGCAGGCGTCATGATGTCGCAATTTGATAGCCAGTGCGAAACAGAATGAAACAGAGACATCTTTTCCAAACCTCAGCTTTTTTTCTCAACTTCAACCTTGACCTTTATGCTCTTCAACGATGATGACTGTTCACAACAAAACATCAAAAGCCGTTCCTGAAAGGAGGAGATAAATTTAGCCTGAACACCCTAAACACACACACACGCACACATGAAATCTCTGCTAGCTTTATGTCTCCGATTTGGTTTATTAGTCAACTTGTGAATAATATAAATATTGTTCCTCAGTGAAAGGGTTACATATGTAGACCCGAACAGAATAATATTAATGAAAATGAATATGGATGGTGGGAATAGAAACGTCTAAATACATAACTCTAACTAAACTATGAAATGTTTCACTGTTCCTTCGCAAGATAGAATTAATGCATAGTTTTTAGATTGTTAATGAACGAAACAGGGATGGTTTCAAATCAGCATAACTGTATTGCAATCTCCATTACATATGAGCAACTTGATTTAGTTGGGTTTGAAATTTATTACCTTACATCTGGACATAAAAATTTAAAGAGTAAGCAATGGAAAGAGATTTATACACAAACACGTTCATTGACAACAGTTATAAATATATATATA
>NC_068997.1:7570081-7571883 GCF_001194135.2 Octopus bimaculoides
TTATTATTATTATTATTATTTTTGTTGTTGTTGTTGTTGTTGTTGTTGTTGTTGTTGTTGTTGTTATTTATTGCTATTATCATTTCCGTATTACCATTTATATATCATTATCGTTTCTTGTCCAGTTATTTAATTGTAGATTTCTACATAAATACGGCTCTGCCAGTAAAGAACAATCACACACCACCACCACCACCACTACCACCACCACTACCACCACCACCACCACCACCCAGAAATAAAACTACAAACGTTCCAGTGACTTCAAATAAACAAAATTAAAAGTGTTCCAAATAAAAATTCTTCATCTCTTCCTGTAGCATTTTGATTATTTATTTTAATGAATGTATTTAATGTTTAATTATTTGAGCTCTCATTTCTCTGAGGGAGAAAAACTCGAGATATGTTTATTGTGAGGTTTTCTCCATCGTCACTACACTCCGCGCTTAAAAGGTTGGTGCAGACAAACATTTCTCTTTTTTTCTTTTCTCTTTTGGTTATCTTCCATTTGAAATCTAGAAGAAAACAGATTAAACAACTTAATGTGAATCGCCATCGCCTTATCTTCAACTCGGTCAATTGTTTTGTTTTCTTAATACGGTTTTGGAACCTCATATACAAGCAGATTATTCTTTGGTTGGAATTTTCTTTTTGTTACAAGCATCTTCAAACATTTTCTTTTGCTCGTTACAGATTAAATTTTATGAAAATGTTTTATGCTTTCGTCTTTTGTAATCTGACTTCCCTTAAGTTGAGATTTCATATTTTTACAATCGTACTTTTTGTAAATGGTTCAAGTTTTTCTACATTTTGCGGGCAACTTTTGGCAGACGTTTCTGTTTTGTTTTCGTTTGTTAATACACCATTATCGAGGTCAGTAGTGTTTCTTTCAAGAAAAGACAGTGCATGGATACTTGGCTCGCAAAACACGAGCCGTAGAAGGGATTGATCATACCAAGAGCTTGGCATGAAATACCAATAAGTTTATGATATCCCATTTTGAAGGCTATCTCCATGCAATTCAAGAACGAGAGATTCCTACCAAGTACATACAGCGTAAGAGACAGAAAACGTTGACAGACAACAAATGTAGGCCGTGAAAGGCTAGCACTGAAGACATCAACTACATCATTTGAGAGAATGTCTTCCAAAGCATAAGAAACTGACGCGGATTCTCCAAATCTAATCTATTAGTGGCACAGTGAAAGTTTGTAAAACATTCCAAAACTACCCCATCAGTGATTCTTTTGTGATTAGATGCACACACTTGGGTGTATGCATCGACAAGTCAACCAACACACCAACTCAACCACAGATTTACACACACCGGGAACTCATCTAAAAAAAAAGTCTTGTCGCTTTTTTAAGGACCGGTTTCAACTCTCTCATTGAGAACTTAACTAAAAGTCAATAAGAAAAATCATACATGCATACACATACATACACATACATATATACATGCATACATACATTAATACATACATACATACATACATACATACATACATACATACATACATACTTACTTACAAACTGGATCTAGTCTAGAAGTCTTTTGCCTAAAGGCCAACTCGGTCAGACCTCCATGTTTGATGTGTTCCGTCTAAAAAAGGCAGTAATAATCGAAGAAAATCTATTGGAACTGCATCGGTTTTGGAAAGTTGGCGTGTTCGTACATAGATGAGAGGAAAGTGAGTGCGGGAAACGAGGAAGAACTCCAAAGATACAATAACGCCATTGCAGTATTAAGTGAGAACTAGCAACCTGACGAAGGAAAAAAGGACAGAAACCGGATCCAGCAA
>NC_068997.1:7573363-7577714 GCF_001194135.2 Octopus bimaculoides
TATATATATATATATATTACCCGGTGTTGCTCGGGATTAGAAGGGCATGGGTTTTTTTAAAATTCTTTTACTTGTTTCAGTCATGTGACTGTGGACATACTGGAGCACCACCTTTAATAAAACAAACCGACCCCAGGATTTATTCTTTGTAAGCCTAGTACTTATTGTACTGGTGTTTTTTGCCTAACCACTAAAGATTAAGCACATGTATTAAATGTTGATTTTAGGGCTAATATATTGCTGTAAATGGCTTGCAACGTTGCAACTGCTACGCTAATTATTAACTGGCAATTGAACGGTGAAAGTGTAAAATAAGATGATCTTAATGTTAACATATTTAATGTTAACATAATGTTAACATAGGCGCAGGAGTGGCTGTGTGGTAAGTAGCTTGCTTATCAACCACATGGTTCCAGGTTCAGTCCCACTGCGTGGCACCTTGGGCAAGTGTCTTCTACTATAGCCTCGGGCCGACCAAAGCCTTGTGAGTGGATTTGGTAGACGGAAACCGAAAGAAGCCCGTCGTATATATGTATATGTGTGTGTGTTTGTGTGTGTGTTTGTCCCCCTAGCATTGCTTGACAACCGATGCTGGTGTGTTTATGTCTCCGTCACTTAGCGGTTCGGCAAAAGAGTCCGATAGAATAAGTATTAGGCTTACAAAGAATAAGTCCCGGGGTCGATTTGCTCGACTAAAAGGCGGTGCTCCAGCATGGCCGCAGTCAAATGACTGAAACATATAAAAGAATAAAAGAATATTAACATTGAAAGTGAACGAATAAAAGTGATACGATATTATAGTGTTATCACATCAGAATTAAAACTGGAAGAATAAAATGAAACAATATTATTTCACAATACAGATGCTATTGTTTCACGTTTGACACGTAATATAGAACCAGTGTAAGAGATTGATCCGGTCCTGCATTACGCAAGAGGTTGAAAATGTTTTGGGCCCATCATATACATATAGTAAGAGAGACAAATATAGATTTATAGTCATGCATGTCAGTTGTCACATACGTATAGATGTGTAGATGTGTGTGTGTGTGTGTATGTTTAATAATATACCTAATGCGGAAACACACACAATCACAGAGACATACACACTCATACACTCACAGACACATACACACTCATATACAAAATGGGACATCGTCGTGGCCGTTGTATAAAATGTCCTTTACTATTTCGTACGTATCGAACGCGCAAACAAACACAGACCCATACACACTCATATAAAATGTGCTGTACTATAGTTGACTATGGAGATTATGCTTATGAAATGTTATATTTTTTACGCACTGAAAGACGCACATTCACAGACACATAGACACTCATATATAAAATTTAACGTTGTCGTCGAACACGGAAACACACCCAGTGACAGACACATACACATACATACTCATATAGAAAATGTGGCGTTGTCGTAGTCGTCTTCGCGGTCGTGGTCTGTCTGGCTGTCTGTCTGTCTATCTATCTATCTATCTATCTATCTATCTATCTATCTATCTATCTATCTATTTATCTATCTATCTATCTATCTATCCACACACGTACGAACGCTCACCCACACGCACACATACGTAAGGAAATATGTATGTCCTTGCACATGAAAACGTAGACAGCATCTGTGAAAAACGTTAGAAAACCTTGAAGAAATGTTTTAAAAAATAATTAGGAAACTAAAAGCGTTCTCTTCCTGTCGCCTTGTAATACACCTCAACAAATAGGCGCGCGCGCGTGTTCATATACATTTTATGCAGTTCAGGTGTCTGAGAATATCAATTTCAAATTTCGGTACAAAGCCAACAATTTCTGGCGAGGGAATAAGTCAATTATATCGACCCCGGTGTTTAACTGGTACTTATTTCACTGAATCGGGAAAAATAAAAGGCAAAGTCGACTTCGGTGGAATCTGAACGCAGACATATAAAACCGGACAGAATGTCGTTAAGCATTTTGTCCGATGTGCTGAGGATTCTACCAGGTGGTCATTTGAAATTGGGCGGGAGAATATTAAGTGATATTAAATGCGATTAAGGTATCTATTGTTGACAGCAATGCATAATAATTATTTGAGGCAGCAAAGTTTCAAAGAGACATGATGCAGCTGGGAATTAAATGATGACTAAAAACAAAATATTAGAAAAATGAAAACAATTAAAGAATTAAAGAGAAATAAATAAAAAAGCAAATAAAAAATTAATATTGAGGAACTGAAGTATAACAATAATAACGCTGATGTTAATGAGATAATAAAATGAGAGTAAAGAAAATAGAGAAAGTAATGAAGGGAAAAGATATGATAATGAACGATTATAATAAGGAAAGTAGTAGTGAAAATGGTAAAGAAACATCAGAAGAAGAAGAAGAAGATGAGGAAGTAATAAATGGATGAAATATTGGCTGAAAGTTCATGAAGAATAGAAGACAATAAAATAAGGAAAGTGATAAAAATTGAAAATTCAGAAATAAAATTTAATGCTTTGGCGGAGACGGAGATAGGAATTATGGTTATCAATGATGGTAAAATCGTAGTCGAAGTCAGCTTTTAGGTGGTGTCTAGGTTAGGGTTGTGACGGAGGAGTAAGAATAGAAGGGCGTCGGTGTATGCAAAGGGGTGGATGGGGTGGATTCATGTCATGGTGTGATTTTGGGGTCTTTGTGAAAGGTTTCTTAACCCATTGCGTGTGAAGTTGCAGAGGAAGAACCTGGGTGTAAGATTAATAATTCTAAATCTTGAATTCAGAAGATTGCAATTGTTGGTACAAGTGTGTGTGTGTGTGTGTGTGTGTGTGTGTGTGTGTGTGTGTGTGTGTGTGTGTGAAGTTGAAATTCATATATCTATGTATGTACTGTGTTTTCTAAGTATCTGTGTTCATTTTAGGAATATGCGCGCGCGCACACACACACACACACACACAGAGTACTTAATTTCAGTTCTCTATATTCTGAATGAAATCTCTTCAAGGTCACCTTTGATTTGAATATCTCTCTGCTCAATAAATTTCGTACCAGACAAAGATATTTTATAGAACGATTGTATCAGAAACCTCTTTTCGCTAAAACATAGTTTTATGTCTGCCAAGTGATAAGAATCTAATAGTGTGCACCATTTTTATTATTCTTCAGGTCCAAAATATAAAATTGACATAAAAATAAATTTAGGTGCCTCTGTTCCGTCCTATTTCTTTGCCTTATCGATCACTTTTGTGTCTCATATCCAAGTAACAATTCACTCTAGAAATCAATTTTTTTTCTAATAAAACTACTTAAACTTTTATCTTGAAATTAACTTTGTTAAAAATTCATTTTGAGATCAAATATATGGACCGTTTTTATTCAATATGTCAAACGTGGGACGAGCATCCGTTCATTCAAAGTATATTAACGTTCACAAAGTTAGGTACATCGCGTGAGGAAATCTTTCAGACAGAAGACTTACAGAATAAAGTAAATTCAAATAATGACAACATATGGAAAAAAAAAAAAAAAAAATTTCCAATGGTTTTCAATCGATAACCTTTTAAATACTGTTCGAACTAATATTTCTTCTGATTACGCAACCAAATGGAACAGGTGCGTATCTAACAACGCTTTTTCTCCTTCTTCTCTCTCTGAGCATAAGTATATATATGTATGTATATATATATATATATATATAATAATAATAATAATAATAATATATACATATGTATATATATATATAAACTTATTTACATATATCTGTGCGTTTATAATATATATAATGTATAAGTATGTGTATGCATAGACATACATATACACACGGATATGTATTATGCGCTCCCCCACCTACATATAGAATACATGTTACGTAAATCCGTTTACAGCAAAAAAACAAAACAAAACAACATCAACAATAAAGTGAACAACAGCAGAAAAGAAATCCTAAACGCGTAAACATTTGTCAAAATAAATATGAGGAACAATGACGAATCGTGACAACTTCCTCCATCTTTGCTTACCTCTCGTGTTCATGCATCTCTTGCTTCTTTCACGCTGCATACCATCGCCGCCGACATTATCAATTTTACAGCCACGACCAACCTCGCCTTACTTTCACTTTGGTAAGCTTTTATCTGAATTGACAGTATCTTATTACATTCTTGAGTATATTGTGACGTTGAAGATATTCTATCTTCTGGGTTTAAAACATCAAACACAACCAAATCTTCTCTCTTGCCTATATTTCTTATTTAATTATTTTAAAACACATTTGATGGCTTTTGTATTTTCATAACATTTTATTTCATATCACGAAAATATGTAGGTGCGTCTGGTTTTAAGTGTATATATATATATATATATATATATATATATATAT
>NC_068997.1:7577724-7581930 GCF_001194135.2 Octopus bimaculoides
ATATATATATATATATATATATACATATTTACACACACACACACACACACACACACATACACACACACACATACACACACACGCATATATATTGAAGGAATTCTTTGATATAGTAAAAAGAAAACTACCAGAAAAGAAAGGAAGGAAGAGATTGAATCGAGAGAAAAAGAGAGTGATATCAAAATTTTAATAGATATTATCAAGTACACATATAGATACATACATGTATACACATACATTCCCATACGTATATATACATACACATATATTCTTTTCTACTCACGGTATAAGGCACGAAATTTTGGGTGAGGGTGCCAGTCGATTAGATCGACCCCTGTACGCAACTGGTACTTAATTTACCGACCCCCGAAAGGATGAAAGACAAAGTCGACCTCGACGGAATTTGAACTCAGAGCGTAAAGACAGACAAAATACCACTAAGCATTTCGCCCGGCGTGCTAACGGTTCTGCCAGCTCGCCACCTTCTAAAAGTACATATATTACTAAAGAACGTTATGTGTGTCTGTCACGTTTTGACCTTGACCTTCAACCAATATTTTGACTCGCAGTCACCCCTGAATATTTCCACAATGAAGTGTACCTGTTCGTATTCGTGCGCGTGCGCGCATGGGTATATATATATAGGTACGTAAGAGTGTATATACCTTTATACGGATGGTTATTACTAATCAAATTAATCATTCATAGTTTTATTTTATTGTATTTTATTTATGCTGTATGTGTGTGTGTGTGTGTGTTTGTGTGTGTGTGTGTGTGTGTGTTTATTCCAGTGAATAGTTATTACATATCTTTTTACTTATTTCATAAACGTATTCTTTCATTTTATTTACCTTTCACTTACACTCTAACTTAATCTTCCAGTGTTGAAAAATCATTCGTCTTTTCTGCTCGTTTGCTTTTCTTCATTCTCAAGATAATTTGTTTGTATTTAGTGTTATTTTGTTTTTGTCTCTGACGGAATCTTTTGTTTTGTTACTGTTCCTATAGCTTTATCGCAGCAGACTATTTTATTCTAACCAACAATTTACTTTTAAACTCATGTAATTAACCAAAATTATGTACTATAGCGATTACCTAGACACCACTTATCCTATACTGAAAGATTTTAGATAAAGAAGCTATATTGGAAATGAAACTCTTTAGGAAAGGAGACAAAGACATTGTGGACAATGAATAAATAAATAAATAAATAAACGGTTTGAGAGAGAAGAATGTGAAATTGAAAATGATGAAGATTTTGGAATTCGAGAATAAAAAGAACAATGAATGAAAGCAATTGGTTTGTGTTAATGAAGACACACTTGTACAAAATTTACGAACAGAAAACAATGGTAGATTATAGCAATTAATACAAGGTAATTAAGGTACCCAATTTAGCAACACTACTTTGCCATTGATTGCTTTTATCGAAGTCTGGTTGGTTGTAAGTATTCTGGTCAGGTCTTCGATTTGGGGATAGCTCATCCCCTGTCAGTAATAAGCTCTTCCTTTTATCCTCAGGTCAAGCCATTAAAATGCAACTTCATGAAATGCTCAATGTCAAAAAAATATGCCTGAAGCCTAGGAACAGCGCATTCACCTCGCTCTTACTTGATATGTTCTCATAAGAAACGAGGATAAATCTGTTGGAGTGATGACTGTCCAAACGAATAGACATCAGCTAAGTCGTATGAATGTGATTTGTTCTGCATATCAAGCTTACATATGGATACAATCGATTAAACATATATCTCAACTATACAAAGTTCAAAGTTTGAAATTTGTTGTGCAAAATAAATACGTTTAATATTGGATGAATTTAGCTCAAATTTAATGAATTTCATCAGAACCATTTAGAGTTACCACACTGCATTCGGTTCCACCTTAAATGGCACAAAGTAAAGTCGAAACCTGGTTTCAAAGAGGTCTGGTACAGAGCATGAAGAATTCGAATTGCTGGTGGATCATTTTTGTATTTATTGTACTACCGGCTGCTTCTGGTGAAACAGTTATTTTCACTTGATACAAACGTCGACTAAGCCATAGTCAACTTGCATTTTAACAAATTTAAATAAACAAACACTAGTATAGAAATTATTGCATGGGTTGGGTGGTTATTTGAACAGTTACTACATACTCCATATCATCTCCCTTACTAACTGTGGTACATAGCATTTGAATATGGTCATTGGTTCATATTCCTGGAGGAATTATGTTGCCTCTGCTTCTTCTGAATTGGCAGCCGTTCCACCGAGAGCAGAAGGTTATAGTAGTGAACATCATGCAAACATAATGAAGTTTTGCAGCAAATTGGTCGAATGAATCTGGGGTGTGTTGCCCTTCATGCTTTTGTTTCTAAGAGGAGAGATCTTGTGGTACATAACAGAAATGGACATGAATAATAAGAAAAACTTAGGCGTTTGCACTAACATCCATACACTGAATTAATGAATGTTTCGGTTGGGAGTTGAAGAATGCTTGTGATGAGATCGAAAGAATTTGAGAGAGATTAAAAGCAGAACGTTGTGGTTTGAAGGAGCAAATGGCAGGTGACAATCGAAATGACTCAACAACTCAACAAAATGTTTCCAACGTTCTTTCTTAGGATACATTCTACAAAAAAAAAAAAAAATAAACAAGAAAAAACTTGATGCTGGTATTGATTGTAAAAGTAAGACAATTATCGACATGTTTGATGGAGACACTGTTATATACTAAAGCATTGGTTGCTGCGATGGATTATTGCTTTGGAGACATTCTGGACAATTACCTAATAGAATACCTAAACAGTTGACATTTCGGCAGATTGGACCCCTTTATTGTTAATTTCAAAAAGCGATGTGCTGCATTGCTATTGTGAAATGTTTATAAGGCTAATGACTCAGAAAAAGAATTCAAAAACGTCTTGTTTAAAACTTTATTAACGTCACAGCTTCCATTCCAAATGAAGTTCTGGTAATCTGTACGAGACAGCAGAAAGCTATTATAACATATTGGTTCTACCAAATAATAAGAAAGATATCAGCAAGATGTCAGTCAGAAATCTGACAATAAGTCTCGTTCGATCAAATAAAACTAATTTGATGCCAGAAGAAAATTACGATTGCACACTCTGTATGCATTCCTGACAGTCCTACAGTGTGTGTGCTTGTGTGTGTATTTGTATTTTCACTTCATTATTATTTTTCCGATTTATTTATGTTATTTATTTTATTTGTTTCGATTTTCTTCGACATATAGCAGCTGTCACAAACCAAAGAGATAAGCTTCTTGCAATTCAATGAGATAAACGTTTGGAATGAATTGAAAAGGAAAATATCAGAAAGATTATCTGACTAGATTTGTTGATAGTCGAATCCACACAAACAAGTTATAACAGACAAATTAATTGACATCGTTCCGTTCTCAAATAAAATAAAGTTTTCGGGTCGCTTTCTCTGCTGTTTGTAAAGAAATAGCTACTTGTTAGTTCGAGTCTGCATGGAGTCTATAAAACGAGATACATTGCGACTTCATTCTTACTTTTAAATATTATCCATTTCTGACAATGTAAGTGTGTATATGTGTGTGTATGTATGCGTATAAATACCTATGTACATGTATGTATGTATGCATGTGCGAGTATGTGCGTGTGTCTGATGTGTGTGTGTGTGTGTGTGTGTATTACTAGATAACTCAACGACTGTTTTTCACAGACTGTCAGTATGTAAAGCAGTGTCATATATCATGAAGGTGCGTGGCTTAGAGGCGTTGCTGATGTTGCTGCTGTTGCTGCTGTCCTTGTTGCTGCTCTTGCTGCTGTTGCCACCGTCCTTGTTGCTGGTGTTGCGCGTATAATATATTATTCTTTTATAATAATATGAAATTATTTTAGGCGCAGGCGTGGCTGTGTGGTAAGAAGTTTGCTTCCCAACCACATGGTTTCAGGTTCAGCCCCACTGCCGAGGTACTTTGGGAAAGTGTCTTCTACTATAGCCTCGGATGTGTGTGTGTGTGTGTGTGTGTGTCCCACGAACGCTTGGCAACCGGTGTTGGCGTGTTTACGGCCCGTAGCTTAGCAGTTCGGCAAAATTGACCGAGAGAATAAGTACAAGGCTTAATAAAATGAGTCATGGGGACAATACATTCGACAAAAAATTCATGAAGGCTATGCTCCAGCATGGCAACAGTCTAATGGCTCAAACAAATAAAATAAATTTCATCACG
>NC_068997.1:7582306-7583434 GCF_001194135.2 Octopus bimaculoides
GGGGGGGGGGAGAGTGAAAGAGAGAGAAAGGGAGAGAAAGATTGAGATGTCAGATGAATTCGTTCCTTTCACACAAAAAATGGTTTTTCATAGTCTTTTGCTATATTTTGTAGCTCCAACTTTTGCTAAGAATTTTTGAAATTTGAATAAATTTTACCTTTTCCTAGAGAGCCAGGTAGAAAAAGATGAGCATTTTTGTCATCTCTTTCTCGTCGATTTCAATCAAGGCTCCAAAGCTGCCAATACCACTCGAGACATTTCTGCTGTGTACAGAATAGGTGACGCTATAACTGAAAGAATTTCACAGAAATAGTTTTAGATGACGCGAACGAAACTTCTGCAATATGAAAAAGAATTAATAACTGTGAATGTATAAAAGATAAATCTATGAGTATCGCCGAACTGCCTCTCCCTCTGACGGTGCTCAACATTTTTTGTATCAGTTAAAAGAAATAGGTTCATCTCGACTGATTTCTGCCTCAGTTACTCTATAAGGGAATACGAACGCACGACTCATACTTCTATATTACCAACTATTCTTCTTGACAACAAGTCTGCCGAAATGTCATATGCCTATTGTGTTTTCAACAGTTGGTACTCGTTTGTAACCAAAGTACATGGAAAGTAAGAATAGAATAATGTCTTCATCCAATCGAACGGCGCCAGACAAGCAAAACGAATTCTGATAAGAAATTAATTAATGTTTTAATCAATGTTCTTTTAAAACAAATACACAAATGTTTGTTTTTATCTGACCGAATTCAAAGGATTGGTAAAACGAGAAAAGTTGATTCTTTTAACGAAAAGGACAAAAAAAAAAGGAACAAAACAAAAAAGATATCTGGAAATCACCAATATTACAAGAAAACAAAGAATATTTTATCCATATACACATATATGCACATGCATGCATGCATACATACATACATACATACATACATACATACATATATACACACACTGTCATGTAGACTCAAAGAGTTAAGAGAATTAGAAAATAATGAGCGCCATTTGCTTCTCATATCTTTGTAGATTCTCTTTCATTATTCTTGTTCTCATTAAATATAATTTTCTAAAAGAGCCTGAAATTTTCAGTTAATACGGAGACACTCCACACGTGCTGATTAG
>NC_068997.1:7583595-7585537 GCF_001194135.2 Octopus bimaculoides
ATATATATATATATATATATATATATATACGTACGTACGCGCACACACATACACACATACACACACTCACATAAAACAAAAATGTATTATCTTCATATATGAATGACACATCCATATACTTGCAATCACACACATACACACCAACACATGCATATAGTATATCTACTTAACTTTTTCTCTGTCTCTCTTTGTCTCTCTCTCTCTCTCTCTCTCTCTCTTTCTCTAAATATTCTTATTCATATTCGCAAATACATTCCCATATTCATTATGTAAAAAGAAAAACGCTACCAACATCTGAGGCGGGAGTCATTTATCGTGTTATAGATGCATTGAAATAAACATGCCACATCTCTCTGCCATTCTAAGAGAAAGTACATTGCTTCTGGCAGAAGGAAGTCGCACTATTTGCACGCGCACGGCCTACAACACAAAGTATGATATAGCAACGGGGAGTTTTATAGTACTGACCGGTCATGATATAAAACGGTGCAGACGGTAATATTGGTTTCAAATTTTGCACAAGGCCAACAAGTTTGAGGGAGGGGTAAGTCAGTTATATCGACCAAGTGTGCTGCTGGTACTTCTTTTATCGACCCCGAAAGGATGAAAGCTGAAGTCGAACTTGGCGGAATTTGAACTCAGAACGTAAAAACAGACGAAACGCTGCCAAGCGCTTTGCTAACGATTCTGTCAGCTCACCGCTTTCCGCAGACGGAAGTGTTGAACCTTATCTTTGCGATACCGAAAACTATTTAAAACAACATCTCACACCGTTCCTGTGCATTATGTGTAAAGTTATGCACCAAAGAGCATAACTAAGAATTAAGTATACGTTTTCTAAAGCCTTTCATTCTACTTTTAACATTTCGCGGTGCACTTGGTCCTTAGCGCGAACAAGAGCACAACAGTCCATCGTTTGAGATCGATTGCATTCAAAACAAAATTCCAGAAATAAAAGCTGAAATCTATTCTGATATTACATCGTACTCTGATGTAAAGATGCAAGTAAGTTAGAATATAACTAAATGAAACATCATTCTACAAAAGAGAAGACAATCAGAAATGTTGCAGTTTACCATATAATTGCCATTTAAATTTTCTAGTCAGAGTTAGTGTCTTTTGTTTTGTGAGTTTCGGCGTCAGCATCTATAGTAAATGGTAAAATTTCCTCACAGCTCCAGAGTACCATTGACTCTTGGCCCAACAATAATGAACACTATACAAGATTCAACAAACTTTGCATTTCTTCTTCACGCATGTGCGTTTACTTTTCTCTTCGCCATCAAGTCTATTCAAAGCTGCTGTTTGCCATTCAATAGATCCGTAATGATAAATGTTTCGCCGCACGCTTTTGCATTTAAATCAATACACAAGTAATTTTACCTCAATTCGCGCCTTAATGACTTCATTGAATCAATGAAGACGCACGACTCAGTGGTTAGGGAATTCGGTTCGTGATTGTAAGGTTGAGAATTCGATTCCCGGAGGCGTGTTGTGTCCTTGAGCAAGACTTGATTTCATGTTGCCCCAGTCCACTCAATAGTTCCTGTAATTCAAAGGACCAACCTTATCATATTCAGTGTCTCGCTGAACCTCCCTTAGTGAAGAATACGAGTGTCTGTGGAGTGCTCAGCCATTTGCACGTTAATTTCATGAGCAGGCTGTTCCGATCATCGAATCAACAGGAACGATCGTCGTCGTAACCGACCGAGAGCCAGATTTTCGTTCAATCAAAATAAAAGACGAAGATTGTTGTTTAGCCCAGCGGAGCTTGAATAAGCAAACCTTTTGCTAAAGGCATTCCAGCCGCGACCATTCCGTCTTTATTTCAAGAAGTAATATATTGGATAACATAGTTTACAAGTATAATATACAATATACCGTTTCCTTCACTTTATGATTTTGAAGAAGATCTGACAGTTATTTCTAGGATTCGTAGCAA
>NC_068997.1:7586298-7588991 GCF_001194135.2 Octopus bimaculoides
GTGTGTGTGTGTGTGTGTGTGTGTGTGTGTGTATGAAAGTGCGCGGCGCATGTGTGTGGATGCGTGTAAACTGCGACAAGAAAATGGAAATCTCGATGTTCCTTGAATGATGTCCATTGTGATATTTCTTCTGCAGCGAGATAAAGACGCTCCCGTGTCATCTTTCCGTTAGATATAAAGTGGATCAATGACGTCATTGACTGAAGACAGGAATATAAAATAGAATAATAAGCAGAAATGGCATGAAACAACCTGCTGCATTCTGGCATTCAGCTCCAAATAATTTACCATTTCGTTAAGATGGCTTGAAGGAATGTTCCATATATTGAAGGAATGTTCCATATATTGAAGGAATGTTCCATATATTTAATACATATGTCTTTTACTTGTTTCAGTCATTAGACTGCGCCCATGCTGGGGCGCTGTCTTGAAAGGCTTAGTCAAAGAATTCGGTCATAGTAACGATTATTTCTATAAAATCTGGTAGTTATTCTATCGGACTGCATTGCCGAATCGCTAAGTTACAGAACGTAAACAAAGCAACACTAGTTATCAAGCTGTGGTGGCGGGGGAACATAAATACAAGCATTAAACACACGCACATACACACACGCACACACAAGCACACACGCACATACACACACGCACACGCACACGCGCGCACATACACACACACACATACATACACACGACAGGCTTCAACACAGTTTCCGTCATTAAATTCTCTCTTAAGGCATTGGTCAGTCCAGTACAATAGTAGAGTGGCGCTTTCTCAACGTCCAATGCAGTGGGACTGACCCTAAACCATCTTTAAATCAAACAAACCAACAAACACTGGACTCGATCTCATATCTCTCAGGAAAGACTTATCCAGCCGAGGTTCAATTCACTTTCATGTTTCCTTCAGTTTCTCATTTACTCCTTTCTATGTAACGTCCCACGTTTATATTTATAATATGGAAATGCATTGTTTTAAACAAAGCTAACTTTAATTATACAATAGTTACATCAAATATGATTAATGGACGTTTTATTTTGTTTTCTAAATATGCGATTAATGTTTTTATTTTGACGAGGCACATCTGTTTGTGAATCAATGTAATCATATTATTACAGCATGGTTGAATTTACTGTTGCACATATTCCGTGCTACGTCAGAATCAGGAAATATTACAAAGACAGAACAGTAGAAATAGTCGAGCATCGAACTAAATGCTTAAACCTCATCATTTAAACTTGTCTCTTGAGGTTTCAGTTCAAATCACGCTTGGATCGATTTGTTTTTTTCATTTTTCAGTATTCGATAAAAAAAATTAGTTTTAAATTTTAGCACAAGGTCAGTACTCAACTGATACTTATTTTTGCGACCCCGAAAGGGTGAAAGGAAAGTCGACCTCGTTGGTATTTGAACTCAGAATGTAAATATGGGCGAAATCCCGCTCAGCATTTTCCCCCGGCGTGCTAACGATTTTGCCAGATTGCTGCCTTAGTGTTCGGTACAATATTGATATGCTAAATTCAATTCAGTTAACTATTCGGCGACCATCACTGAAAATCTGTCTTGTAAAATGATAAGAGACTTATCCTTGCTTTAAAAGCTGTTAGAAATATGTTACTTATTATTTTAATGTGGGACAAAGTGCAACATTTTGATCTGTTTCAATATGACATCCTTTTTATGGTATAACTTCTCATTTGACACAGTGTTGTTACCAGGCTATTCGTCCCAGGAACCAGTTGATCCCCCCCTATTACTCGCCAGATTTCTCGGCCATATATTAGAATAGATCTGTCACTGCTGTTATATCGTCCAATCATAAGAGTATATTTAATCTTATTTTCTGATCGGCTGAAGTCTTGCGAATGCCTCACAAGCTTTGGAATAAATCTTGCTTGGATGTCTTTTTGTGTTCCGCTGACTTTTCAGACAAAACCTCTTAGAATGTACAGTTCTCCACTTGGTCTAATGTCTCACTGTCGGCAGTGATAGTTACAGGGTTGCTGGAGTTATATACATGTGGGTTTTGAAGTCCTACCTGCTTTGAATAATGTTGTTTCTCTTCAGTATTTTCTAATTCCACAAGATTAACCAGATTAAGCCCTGCCAATAACCTTTATCCACTTTGAATTACTAAATAACAACCAGGGTCTTGGAGATGAAGACAAATTTCATTTGATCAATTGATCTTGTCTTGCATTTGCTAATAATCAAAACAACGAAATTGTGCCCCTTCACTGTTTGACTAAAAAAAAATATCTTTTTATAAATGTTATCCACAATAAAAATGTATTTATTCAAGAATTTTATTACAATATTAAAAAGAAGATAAAAATACGATAAACACGCGAACTTCTATTGTTTGTAGTCACTGAAATGGCCAGAGTATCTCCGATGCATTTAACTTTTTTGACATCCGTTGTTTGTAACAGCAAGTATTGATTTCTATCATTTTAATTTAGCATGGAAACAAGCTTGCAGAATCAATTTATTTAATCAAATAAACGTTCGATTTTATGCTGCATTTTGCCAATTTTTTAGCTAAAAATTCTGAAAACTTCCTATGCAATTAAGTGAGAGTGATGTAATTTGAATATGCCATTAACCGATTAGTTTTTACATAGATTTAATGCTAAACGGCTATGGGCTTATACACACACACACACACACACACACACACACACACACACACACA
>NC_068997.1:7591272-7592085 GCF_001194135.2 Octopus bimaculoides
AAGTCAGTTACATGAACCCCAGTTTTCAACTGGTATTTATTTTATCGACCCCTAAAGAACGAAAGACAAGGAAGATCTCAACGGACTTAGAAGGCCGACTTTGCCTTTCATCAATTGTGGATAAAAATAAGAAACAATTGAAAACTGGAGTCGATGTCTCTGCCATTATCATCTCATCTCTTACCCAGACAATTCGTAACATCCCAACCCCAGCCGTAGACAATCTCTCCCCCCTCTCTCTCTTGTCTAACTGCGTCAATAATCATATTGAAATTCCTCAATGTTTCAAAGAGCAAACAGACCGATAAATGACGTATATCTTGTATCATTGAAAATGTCGTTAAGTCAACAGGGAATTCTTCACCATAATTCACTTTCATGAATATTCAATCCCTTCGTATTTTTCTCAACTTTAATTATCCCCGACCAGAAATCATAGGTAAAAGAAAACTGGAATGGCAGAATCTGTGGAGATCGAACCACTGACACAAATTTTACTAACTCTTCTCAACACCACTGCACCCACATCAGATGGATAAACAGAAGCAATGATTGGTTTCGGCAATTTATTTCAGGCTAATGAATTATTTTCTTTATATTCCATTGTTTCTCGTTAATTTTATTATTATTATTATTATTATTATTATTATTATTATTATTATTATTATTATTATTATTATTATTATTATTATTATTATTATTTTTTTATAATTAGGAATATTTCTGACGTTACGTTAGTGATATCGAATGATAAATTCGATGTGGAAATGTTCAGAAAAATCAATATATGGTTCAACGGATTCTGACACTGGA
>NC_068997.1:7592329-7594175 GCF_001194135.2 Octopus bimaculoides
TGTCACTATTATCATCATGAGCAAATAAAACACTACTTTGCAAAAACTGCAATAACAGTCGTCGTGGTCATATTGATCATCATCATCATCATCACCACCGCGGCTGTCACCACTCAACCCAACCCAACAAAACCCCGACGACGACGACAACGACGACGACCACCACCACCACCTCTCTCTCTTTCTCTCTTTCTCTCTCTCTCTCTCTTTCTCTCTCTCTCTTTCTCTCTTTCTCTCTCTCTCTCTGTACCTTCTGGCTTACGACCACATTTATTATCACCTTTGCTCTGAATATATCAATTCTAATGACTCGTAAAACGCTTTCTTTAGCTGACACGTTTACGTACATCGACTACAAACCACAACAACACCGCAAACACCGCTACCGTCCGGACTACTACTACAACCACCACTATTACTACTTTATAAACTTCTCTAGCCTGTTCCAGTTGCTCGCATTTTTCTTTTGGCTCAACAAAGCCACCGCACATCACTTCACATGGTCCGGTCATGAATGCCGTCGGTATGCTTTCCCAAGTTGCGAGAAACATATGGCAGATAATTGTCCGGGTGACTTGCTGTCGAGGCAGTCAACCAGTGAAACCTTTATTGCAGTCTTTGTGTCTGGTTTTTCGTTCCAGTCTGTGTCTTATACGAAAAGTCGAAGCAGACCGTTGAAGTCGACCGTTTTTGATTTGACTCTCTTACCAAGTGACAAGATGCTGAACGATAGAAACAAAACATGAACGTATTGGCTTCAAACATTGACAGAAGGCCAGAAGCTTTGGAGAATGGATTAAATCGATTACATCGACCCAGTGCTCAACTGGTACTTATTTAATCGCTTCCGAAAGGATGAAAGGCAAAGTCGACCTCGGTGGAATTTGAACTCAGAACATAAAGACAGACGAAATACCGCTGAGAATTTCACCCGGTGTGCTAACCGTTCTGCCAGCTTAAGAAAATGCGAATATATCAAACCAAAAATAGTATCTCTCTTTGCAGATGCGAGTTCAGGATGTTCACGTTTTGAGTTCAAGTAAACGCTGAGGTCAACCTTGCCTGTAGTCGTTTCGGGGTCGATAAAGGACCACAGTTACCCGTCAAGTTCTAGAATCAATTTAATCGGTTGATGACATTTCTCGTAAATTTTGGTCTTTGTGTCTTTGTTATGAATATTTTTCTTTTTTACTTGTTTCTGTCATATGACTGCGGCCATGCTGGAGCACTGCCTTGAACGGTTTTAGTCAAACAAATTGGTCACGGATTTCAAGTGGTAGTGGGCGAACATAAACACAAGGACACACACACACATGCACACACACTCACACACGCAGACGACGGATTTCCACCCATTTTCCGTCAACCGAATTCACTGGGACGGCATTAATCGACCTCGTCCTACTAACGAAGACAATGCTGTACAGAATGACTGAACTAAAAAAACGTGGTTGTAAAGCGATCCTCTTGACCACACGCTCATGTTTACACTTAGCCATGTCTGTACCCAGAAGTGCTATTATTTAAGGCGGCGAGCTGGCAGATACGTTAGCACGCCGGGCGAAATGCTTCGCGGTATTTCGCCTGCCGCTACGTTCTGAGTTCAAATTCCGCCGAGGTCAACTTTGCCTGTCATTCTTTCGCGGTCGATAAATTAAGTACCAGTTGTGTAGAGGAGTCGATTTAATCGACTGGTCCCCTCCCGCAAAATGTCGAGCCTTGTGCTGTGCCTAGAGTAGAAAAGTTTATTTAAGGCGGCTAACTGGAAGAATAATTTGTGTTCCGACACTTTACGTTCAAGTTCAAATCCCGCCGCGACCAATTTTGCCTTTTATTGCTCAGTTCG
>NC_068997.1:7595064-7595984 GCF_001194135.2 Octopus bimaculoides
AGAGAAAGTTTAATGTTGTTTTCCAGTTTTTCAGGGTCGGAAAAAGGAAAAACTAGTTTCATGCTGGCGTCAGTCTAACCTTTCGCGCGCCCGGCGACACACACACACACACACACACACACACATACGCGCGCGCGCGCACCACGATCAAACGCACCAGACTCATACAAATACACAAAAGGGGTGTTCATGTTATGAAGCATCGGTTCTGCCGCTGATGATTTTCTCTTCTTAAATAAAGCTGCAGAAATAATAGCAAACGTATCTTTGGGCAAAACTAGTGAAACTCGAAATATTATAATTAAATGTTCTTCTGTCTTAACAAATATTCTAACAAATCGTTGAAATGGTGGGGAAAAACTCAAAATACATTCGTTGCTCTGTCCACCGGATAGAAATCACTTGTATGTGAAGTGGTCGTAGAAATGTTCTTTGAAATAACGTGTAACTCTATAATAAGCTTTATTTTATTTCGTATAACTTCAAGTAACATTGTTAAACAGTTTTACTCGTAGAGTGAGATTAAATATATTTGCATAAATCTCATAGCAAAAATTTAATACTGTTTTATTAAGTAGTGTTCCATAAAGCTGTTTGCAAAGGAAGTACATTTGCAGTAACAAAATCACCATAAAAACCACCACCACCACCACCATATAAGCACAGAAGGTTTTTAAATAATAAAAGCCAACCAGTTTCCATTTGGTCTATCTATCTATCTATCTATCTATCTATCTATCTATCTATCTATCTATCTATCTATCTATCTATCTATCTGTCTGTCTGTCTGTCTGTCTATCTATCTATCTATCTATCTATCTATCTATCTATCTATCTATCTATCTATCTATTCTGTCTATCTGTCTGTCTGTCTGTCTGTCTGTCTATAATACCAACACTGACTTAGCTGGCCGTAAATT
>NC_068997.1:7596493-7600513 GCF_001194135.2 Octopus bimaculoides
TATGTCTGCTTTGTTGATCTTTATTCCGGTTTTTGAAAATCGCTGTTAAAAACAAATTATTGATTCGTAAGTTTCAAAACGGTGAAATTATCATTTTATAAATTTTATAAATCCACCAAATTTTCCGTTAAAACATTTCCGTCTTGATGTATATTTAATTAAACTTTCCAAGATCAACATGGCGTTCCTCGGAACGCATCAGGTTAACGACGTAATGTAGTTTACTATAACAGACGGTTCTGTTTTCGTCGGCACTCAGTCATACTCAGATTAGCTGAGACACAGACAAAGATGCTAAAGTTCAATATTTAAGAGATGAGGAATTATGTATATTATTTACATTATTTACATTTGACAAGAAGAAAACCTGCGTAAACTAGAAACTTGCACTATACCCTTAGTAAACAATGGCACATAAAAAATACATCTATGATAAGGTTAACTGTGATGCGAAAATAATAGGTGTGAGGCGTAGCAAATGAAGGAAGAAAACACTCCAAGTGCAAATTAATGAAACTTAAGTATTACTAAGATTGATCTTGGAGGAGTGAGCAAACGGCACACCGGATCAAATTAGCGATAAAATTAGAAATAATATCTATGACAACAGAATAACTCCGTTGTTGTAATGAATTACTTTCGTAATATTCACAATAAAACTAAATACAAATTCAGCCAGTTTTATGTTGCTGAGTTCTACAAAACCACTTCGTACAAGGATCGTGGAAATGACATACATATTGCCATGTTTACGACAGAGATGATAATATAAGCTCGCACGTTTGTAAGTCATTGCTTTTCAACAAAGACTCTTCACAGGGGAAAGATATTTGCAATCCATTTGATGTTACGATGAACTACCTTGACTGAGTAGAATCTTACAATCTGGATGTGTTATTCATCGTGGTTAAGGTGGTGAACTGGCAAAATTGATAGCAGGCCGGACAAAATGTTTTGCCTGCCACAGGTGCATGGGATTGAGTACACACAGTTTTTGGTCATATTTTTTACTCGAAAGAGATATTTGCGATGAAGGCTGGATGGTATATCAGCTGAAACGTTGTGTTGACAACAAACAAGATGAGGATAAATATCCGTCAAATGTAAATAATGTAAATAATGTACATAATTCCTCATATCTTAAATATATACATATGGAATATACTGGAAGGACTGGTGCCAAACTTTGGCATCAAGTACTACAAGAATGCCCGCACAGGTGCCACTGCATGGTACCAAAGGTGCCGTCCACTGCATCTCACATAAGAACGAAGTACTGCAACAGCCGCGGTTTCAGAGGACCTCAGCGCTTTAATGCCCTGCCAAAATATTTGAGAGACCTGCAAGACATGGATATAGAGGTCTTCAAGACAAAACTCGACGCTTTCCTCTCCACGAGACCAGACGAACCAATGGCTCGAAATGAGACACAGTTTAGGGCAGCGATGTCAAATTCTCTTATACACCAGATGTGCCATCAAAACTCTTGATTGGACTATATCAGGTGGAGGAGAAGAGCCATGCAAGGAACGTGAAGAGAGCACAGCATAAAGACGGAAAGTCACGGTGGTGCTCCAGCATGACCACAGCCACTTGGCTGAAACCCATAAATAAATAAATGAATAAATAAATAAATAGAACTAAATATTTATGCATTTAAAAATTCCCAACAGAATTTGTGGTCATGCATTCATTGCTACCAAATCATTCGACTGGTGACAACTCAAAGCCGAAATATCGTTAAAGTACCATTAATGCATATTTTCGGTAATATTCGTCTATGCCCAGGTGATCTTTGTCTTCTTGCTTACAAGACCGACTGAATATGTACCAAAGAACTGGGAGTTCATATAACTGTAAAAAAAAAAACCCCGGAAATTGTGTCGTGTTCCCAATCAGAGCCGCAATTCAGTAACTGAAATAAGAAAAATGACGGAAAAAATTTTTTTTAAATAAATTTGTAAACTATTTAAAAAGCATAAAGCAGACAAAAAGTTTAATAGGGAAAATGCCAATTATATCTTGAATTTCTATTTGACAGAATTATAATTAGAAAAATAAATGTGTTGCTAATGGAAAGCTGGGAGACAGTAACACGAGAAACTAATAGTATTATTGATTAAAACTTTACACCCCACATTCATACATACATACATCCACACGTAGACATACATACACACATACATACATATATACACACACACACACACACACACACATATATAAATATATATATATATATATACATACATTACATGCATGCATACATACATACACACACACACACACACACATATATATATATATATATATATATATATACATACATACATAATGTTACACTCATACATAGATGCATACATACAAACATGCATACATAGATACATAGATGCATGCATACATACATACATACATACATACATACATAGTGAGAATTTACAAAAAACAACAACAAAAGACGAAGACGGGTGTGTAAACAACCAATAGATGTATTAGTTTAACGCTCGGGAAGTGAGAAAATCTTTTGCGTTTCGAGCCTACACTCTTCGACAGAAAGGAACACAGAAATAAACAGGGAGGGAGAGAAAGTAAAAGAGGTTTAGTGACTAGCGATCTATCATACATATATACATATAACACGTCAGTTGAAAAAGGTCCCCTGAAGCCTAGTATTTGTGGAAACTTCAAAAGTTTTAATTCCGCGTTTTATTCGCATAAGAGAATTACAAGCCAAGACTACCAACTTAAGGGTATATAAGGATTGTGAATATAAGGATTGTGAATATAAGGATTGTGAATATAAGGATTGTGAATATAAGGATTGTGAATATAAGGATTGTGAATATAAGGATTGTGAATATAAGGATTGTGAATATAAGGATTGTGTTTGTATGACAATGCGTTGTCCAATCCGTTTTGAGGTTTTTGTGAATGTATGTCTGATCTGAGGTAAGTTGTTTGTGGATGATGTCCGGATTTGGAAGATGGAATAAGAATGGCATGTAGAGACATATGACATCTACACAAGAGTATTTGGTTGTTAAGGTGTTAATTGGAGAGGTAAAGTATATCATGGGGCTTAAACAGAGGTGATTTTTCAATAAGGTTGACTGTTATTTGAATTATAAAGCGTTTAGTCAATATTGGTCAAGGCAAGACCGCGTCAGCTATGTTGAGAAAGCACTGACCAATGTTTCAGTGACGTTCCTTCACTTCTCTGAAGAAATTACTTTTCGGATCCATTCTAGATATGAAGAGACCTTTGTGAAGGCTGCTGGATAATAAGAGGGTCTGTTTGAGCTTACATATGAAGAAATTCCGACCACTTTTTCGCGACCATCTACTTTACAAACAAGTGGACTTCCGCTGTCACCCTGAAATATAAAAAGAAAATGAACGCTAACGAATTTGTGGGCAAATTTATAAAACGCGCATCTCTTTAAGATTTAGTTGAGATCATCTCAAAGTAGAGACTTTTCTTCCGGTTTTATAAAATGAAACATTGAGATAAGAAACACATCTTTTTATGTAAAATAAAGTATTCCACCCAGAAACGTAAGAAATAGAGTATGAGGTTAGTGAATTCCTACTGACGAGGCTAGAAACACGCTGAAATCACCTGATACAGTAGTTCCATTACTGGTGCTGACATTTCTTGTCTGCTACCAATACCTCTTTGCCTTTATGTACTAAACGTCTACACGAGAGCCTTTCTCAGGGCAAATACTCTATTAAAACCGCGCTCTTTTAATACTTTCACGTTAAATAGGATACAGAGACTACCATGTTCCACTCTCATTTATTTAATTTCATATTATGTTCCGTACTTGACTAACACACTATTTTTAAGAATATGTATATTGAATTCTAACACCAAGTTATTACTCTCGCTATGCCTACGCGAAATCTTTACACACACACACACACACACACACACACACACAGATTCATACATATACATACACACAAACACACACATGCGCATATGTAAATATGCATATATATATATATATATATATA
>NC_068997.1:7600591-7604222 GCF_001194135.2 Octopus bimaculoides
TGATCATATATATGTGTTCCCGATGCGTTTTGAAGACTACATTCTCCAAAGACAAGATAATTCCTTCAGTAAATCCGTTCTCGTAAGAACATTCAAATTTCCGGCTAAGAGAATTGTTACATTTATTATTTCATGGAAACTTTATTTTCGATCACTTAAGGGGTGGGGGTGGGATGGTGGGGAATAGGAAAGATGATGACACTATTTTAAAGCCCCTAAATGATCGCGCAGCATTTGTTCCTAAATGTATTTTCCGATAAAACAAATTGTGCTATTAAATTATCTCCGTCTTACACGTGATTGAACAGTTTGATGATGACGATGATGACGATGATGACGATGATGATGATGACAATGATGACGACGAAGATTATGATGATGATAAGGATGATGGCGATGATAAGGATGATGGTGGTGGTGGTGGTGGTGGTGATAGTGTGGTTGCGTTGACAATAATGATGGTGTTGATATTTATGATGATGGCTATGATGATTACTGGCTACAACCCCCCCCCCACTACTACTAATAATAATAATACGGTGGTGGTGATGATGACGATGAGGATGATGATGGTAGTGGTGATAATTTTTGTTGTTTTATAGTCTCTTTGTAAGTAAACATCTCCACGTATTACATTAAATGTTACTTTCCAGCCTCAAGCAATCCTCCCCCCACCACTTTAATAATAATAATAATAATAATAATAATAATAATAATAATAATAATAATAATAATAATACAAGTAATACTAAAACTAACACCGATATTATTACTGATGACAAAATCAATAATGTCCCCCCCCCTTTCATCCCCCCCCAGGGATCGTTCAAAAGAGATGGCTTCTAAAATGGCGATTCAGTCACGTGCTGCTATACGCCAAGGTTTATATAAAAATCGAAAGAGGTGCAGACGCGCTGCACATTTAATGAAGTCATCTTTTCTCTTTCTTCTTCTTCTTGTTCCAGTTATTGGACTGCGGCCATGCTGGGGCACCGCCTCCAAGGGTTTTAGTCGAATACATCGATCCCAGTATTTGAAGTCTACCAGGAATTCTATTGGTCTGTTTTGCCAAACCATTATGCTACGAGGACGTAACAAACCAACAGCGGCACAGGGTTCCACGTTGTTGCTTCTCGTGTGATCCTTGTATTATGCCGCTGGAAGAATCAATGATCCTCTAGGAGCGTGGCGCACAAGTTCAACCTGATTTTGTTTCGCTTGTCCTCATTTTGAATAGAATCCACCGTAATGTCTGCTTCGGCCGATGAAGATATTGTTCTATGATTCGACCAAATTTACTTTTGTTTGTTGTCTCAAGAGCGTCTGGAAGCTCTTTCTGCTTATGGCAGGTTTTTGTCGATTTCTTCCTTTCCAGTTGCTCAATGTATTCCAAGGACAAGGACAAAACCGCCGCTCAAACGTTCTTTTCTCTACAGGGAGTCGGTCTTCATCAAGGAACTTTGGTAACTGACAGTGCTGATAATATTTTTTTCTGAGAGTTTATTTGATTGCTTGAATATTATTCTTATTTTTGTTTGGCTCAGGTTCGGTCTTATTCGCTTTTACCTTACAATTATAAACTTTTTAAGCAAATTTTCATACAGGATTTACTTATTTTCTTTTCCTTTTTTAAACCAAAAGGTTCAACTAAATGTTTTTCACAGTTTTCACAATTTCTAATTAAATTACAACTTACCACTTCATCTTCTCCTTTTCGTCCACATAATTCACCACCGAGGCGCGAGGTTCAACATCCACCTCCAGTCTCAGTGGGTTCAGTCTCTCACAATGTCTTTCAATTTTGCAATCTTTCAAGTTGGGGTGTCCTACATCTCACTATAATTTTTCTTTTTGTTTGTGTTTTTCATGTCTTTTTTGTCTCTATATTTCTGCTGTCTTTGGATTTCTTGTAATTGCATGTGTGTGTCTGTGTATTCGCGTATTTGTGTTGCTGTGTGTTCGTTTGACTGTAACTCTACGTATTTCATCTGTGTGTCTATGTTTTTAGGTTTCCGTAATTCTGGACTGTCTTGTTTCTGGTCTGAATGACTCTGTACTTGTAAGTCCTTTACTGGTAATTCTACCGGTAAATCTTCTCCGTTTCTCATCGTGGGTTGGGTTTCCTCTTCCATTGCTTTACACTTCTTCAATTCCACTGTCGTCGATGACTTCTTTCTCTCTCTTTTCCTGGGTTTCATTTCCTCAAAATTCCCGTCATGTTCTGTTTTCTGTTTCTGCTTTTTATCTACCATTGTATCTTCCTGAACACTCTACTCTACCATTTCCACTGCTGCTCTAGGGCATTTCGTTCTCAAGTGCCCTCTTTCACCACATCCGTAACACTTTGGGGGGTCTCCTCTCCAACATTATTTCTAGCTTTTCTCCATTTGGTAATTCCAAAGTTTCTGGCATTTCGTCGTAATATTTCGGGCTCACTGCACAGATTATCACTAATCCGTATCCCCAACCTGTTCAGTTTATCATGCTAATCCTCAGGTCTTCACTTTTCTTCCTCAGCTCTGAATTAAAAATTGCGGCTATTACCCATTCTGGGTCTATCGACGGTGGGATTCTTCCCACCTTAATCCTATTGATTCTTTTGCCCAAACAATTTGGTACCAACGTCTATTTCTCTCTCTGTATCAGCCTGTTGTCGGATTTTCTTGCCTCCTCCTCTGATACAAAGGTCACCATTATGGACGCATAATTCCTTCCTCTTGTAAAGAACGTTATCCTTTCTCCTATTTGTTTATCCAAGATTTCTTCTATCTCTTCCTGCGGCGCGTGTTCTATTCTCTTATTGACATTCGAAAATGTTCTGAATATAATCTATTTTTCTTTTTTCCTCCACTGGCAGGGTCATTTTTATATGTGACCCTTCTTTTATTATCATACCATAATAATTGGTTATCTCCTCTTCATTCCACTCCATCACCCCCAGCTTCAGCACACGTGGGTCCAGGGGAACTCGACCTCCGCATAACTTTTCATTTTTTAATAATTCACTATCACCCAACGATGGTGTCTTCGCACAAAAAAATTACGCTCAATATTCTTCGAAAGACAACAAAAATGTTCGGGTAGAGGTGGCGCTGCCAATTTCCTGTTCGAAATATATAGTTTTCAAAGTGACAACTAGTCACTGATCTATAAATAATTTAACCCCAGAAACATCGTCTCCAGCTGGCTATATGACATGATCGAAAATACAAGGACACAGATCGTGTCGTATAGTCCTAAACCAGGACTGCCATGTTATGTTGGTAAACAATCTTTACTCCATACCTGTACCTGTTTATGATGTTCCAGATAATTCCATTGGTCATTCAGTGATTTCTCTGTGCTTGGTTTTGTTTGTGTGATACGTATGAATCTAAACTGTACAGTTTCCATATACACGTACGTGGGAATTCACGACTGACATGAATATTCACTAAAGAATAGTGTCGTTACATATTAAAATCGTTTCTTCATTAGAGAGGATTTTTGTTTTGATTAAAGATCAAACGATAAACTTATTTAATGTAATTGATATATATTACATAACTTGCACACACACACACATACAGATATATATATATATATATATATATATTAAATAACTAGTATATATATATATATATATATATCT
>NC_068997.1:7604252-7606231 GCF_001194135.2 Octopus bimaculoides
TATATATATATATATATATATATATATATATATATATATATATTTAGATTTCATTCGTGTCGAATAATGCTACAGTTTAACGTGTTTAATAGAATTTGCTAATTTGATTATATTATTAATTAGACAGAACAGTGCATTATTAGATATTAATTATATACGTTAATTAATTATAAATTAATTAATTAAATAGCTTAAATTAAAATGATAGACAATAAAGAATTTGTTCAAAAACTGGCAACCTCGGGAAATCTATACTCAATATCGCGCTTCGTAGGTTTGTAGGTATTCAAATATTTAATTGAGAAATAATAACATGTGCAGACTGAAATAACGGCTCAAGACAACCGGAAGTGATCGAGGTTTTGTGAAGTTTTATTCGGATGAGAAAGGTTTAGTTATTTACTTATCTTTTACCTTTTGTTTCAGGCGTTATGTAGCGGCCATGCTGGAGCACCACCTTGAAGAATGTTTGTCGAATGAGTTGACTACAGGACTTATTCAATCTGTTTATTTTGTTCAACTGCTAAATTACGGGGACGTAAACACACCAACACCAGTTGTCAAGCGGTGGCAGGGATCAACACAGACACACACATACACACATAAACACGACTGGATTCTTTCAGTTTCCATCTACCAAATCCACTCATGAGGTTTTTGTCGGCCCGAGGCTGTAGCAGAAGACACTTGCCCAAAATGCCGTGCAGTGGGACTGAACCCGGAACCATGTGGTTGGGAAGCAAACTTCTTCGTACACAGCCACGCCTGCACCATGATCGAATGCATGTATTCCTTGATAAATGATTGAGTCACAGCAGGAGCAGTTTACTTGGATCGATAACTGCAGACCTGGGGGGTAAAAAAAACAACAAAACTGGCCAGAATTCGACACATTGAAACATTCAACAGAATAGTCCTGTTGTTGTTGTTGATGTCGTGAATTGTAGAGTCGTTATTATTGTTGTTTAGCCCAAGGTTGGAGCTGCAAGCAGATTTATGACCAAAGACATTCCAACCATGACATTCACACCAGTATCAACCGCTACATTATCGATGGCCTCGAGTATCATGGTTCTCTGTTTTCGCCGATATCAGCCATCTTGCGTGATAAATCGTGTGTTGCTCGGGAGAATATGGAGGCCCAGGGTGACCGACACCTGTAGGCATGGCACACGGAGAGAGAGAGAGAGAGAGAGAGAGAGAGAGAGAGAGAAAGAGAGAGGGGAGACAGAGGCAGAGAGACAAGACAAACAGACAGAGCCTTAAGCCAGTTCTTTCTCACGTTTGTTAGTTGTTAGTCATGTTGTTGTTAGTATTGTTGCAGCTGTCAGTATTGGTGTTGGTTGGTATTCCTGAAAGTAACGGTGTGGCAGAAACTGCGTTCGTTCAGTTTGCTAGAAATAGCAAAGAAATATTCAAAATTCCCTTTGCTGTCTTAAATACGGGAAGGATACTTTGGTCAGTGTAGTCCTACATAGCCTTCTGAAGAAGGGATGATTGTGGCTGGAACGGCTTGGATCGATGGCATGCTCAATTATGATTGGTTTGAGACCAGGTTAGAACAATAGTGACAACAACAACAATAGTAGCAGCACTAGATACTACTACTACTACTACTACTACTACTACTACTACTACTACTACTACTACTACTACTACTGCAGAAAAATAATGTAAAACAATGTTGGACATCAGAAGTGCGAAGACAAATTAAGGAATTTGCTAAAATCAAGAAAAGAATCTTGGCATAAAAAAAGGAAAACAGCAAAAACCCCGCCGCTGCCGTCTCTACTACTATTAATACCACGACCACCACCGACGACAGGATGACGCGAGAATGATGGCAAGAAGAAGAAGAAGAAGAAGAAGAAGAAGAAGAAGAAGAAGAAGAAGAAGAAGAAGAAGAAGAAGAAGATGATGAAGAAGAAGAAGAAGAAGCAACACCATCAAAACCAATAGCAAAACACGACGACGACCAC
>NC_068997.1:7606535-7607577 GCF_001194135.2 Octopus bimaculoides
ATGATAGTTTGAAGAGGAAGATTTCTGAAGTAACCATCAGGCTTATTTAATATAGAATAAGTCAGCAAGTTGGCAGAACAGTTAGCACACCGGACAAATGGCTTAGAGCCTTTTCGTCCGTCTTTACTTTCTAAATTCATATTCCTCCGAGGTCGACTTTGCCTTTCGTTCTTTCAGAGTCAATAAAATTAGTACCAGTTGATACAGTTCTATATTTAAGAGATAGAGGAATTTTGTACATTATTTACTTTATTTAAATTTGAAGTATATTTGTCCTCATCTTGTTTGTTGTTAACACATTTCGGCTGATATACCCTCCAGCCTTCATCGGGTGTCTTGGGGAAATTTCGAACCTGGGTTTTCATTTCTAAGGTATTTTTCGATGTTATTAATATTAATATTATTATTATTATTAAAAATAAATACTAGGGTCGATGTAATCGACTCCCTCTCCAACATTTCTGGCCTTGTGCAAGCATTTCAAACCAATATAGAATATGTTAATCACGTGGTTACAATGGATAAGAATTTCAACTCTCCTCCTAGTTTAAAATGGTATGTTATGTTGGTTTTTAACGAAATGAGTAGTATCTGCCACCAATATTTTAATGCTGTTGAAAGTAAGCACATATCCATTGTGTGTGAGGCTTTCAGTTTTAACTGCTCTTTCTACAGATTGTGTATCGATTTTCTATCAGGCTGCTATGTAGGAACGAAAGTAAACTCGCTAACATTCACGATGAATCTAATAATGTACATCACATTGACGTGACATGACCGATATTTTTCATTGCATAATGACAGATTTGTGATATGTTTGTCTCTTTCACTTAACATCTTTTCCACAGTTGCTACTCTCTCTCTCTCTCTCTCTCTCTCTCTCTCTCTCTCTCCCCTCTCTCTCTCCTCTCTCTCTCCCCTCTCTCTCTCTCCTCTCCCCCCTCTCCCCCTCTCCCTCTTTCTCTCTGTCTCCTCTCCCCTCCCCCCCTTTCTCTCCTGCTTCAAGGCAACGAAGTCAAATTTTTATGAATAACATGTGATA
>NC_068997.1:7608422-7618724 GCF_001194135.2 Octopus bimaculoides
GAGAGAGAGAGAGAGAGAGAGAGAGAGAGAGAGAGAGAGAGAGAGAGAGAGAGGGAGAGAGAGAGAGTGTGTGTGGAGAGAGATAGGAGAGAGGGAGAGAGAGTGGAGAGAAAGAGGATAGAGAGAGAGAAGAATGTCTTTGATATTATTACGAAATACCTTGCATAGTCCAACTGATCCATTTGTAACACCAGCGCAAACCTTGTTTTTTCTCATTTCCCCTTTCAGAGCAGCACATGCTGTATTTGGTTGAATGGGAAACCTTCCTTTCATCGCAGTCAGTGATTGCGAACCATCTGCAATCAAACGAGTTTATTAGAGAATCATCTTTATCATTAAATATTTTGAGATATTTAGTTACATTCCTGTGTATGTTACTACCCTTCAAATTATAGGTTGTCCACTAACTGTCATCATTTCATGGAGGTTGAAACGAATATATTTAAGAGTGAAGGACCAGCATTAAGTAAACAGCCCTGCACCTCCCCCACTAAATCAATGCTTTTGAGCCAGTGTTGGTAGAAATCATTGTAATCATGACCCGGCGAGATTTGATCTCAAGACTTAATTGGATGTAAGTAAACACCACATGTCATTTAGTTCAGCGCTCGACCGGTTTTGATATTTCACCTGAAGAATAGTAATTATCCTTTCACAGTTGTCCCTAACACACGATACAAAGCCTCTTGAATAGCGAGGGTTTAGAAAACTTTTGCAGATATATACTTACCGTCTCCAACCACACACACACACACACACACACACACACACACACACACACACACACACACACACACACACACACATACACACATGCATGCATACATACATACATGCATGCATGAAAACAAGGAATATTGTGGGACACCCCAAAAGAAACAGAAATTCGACGCAAACATAACAGACCTGATATCTTTCTGTGAGACGGAGAACAAAAGTCAAGCACTGTTGTAACGGTCAGCTGCCCATTGGATGTTAATGTAAAATCAAAAGCCCAGAGAAAAGAGGACATTAATAGTGAACTAATGCGGAACTTTCAGCTCCTGTGCCCTGACTATAAATTCTCATAGGTACATAAGGTTTTGTACCGACAAATTTGTACAAAAACCTAGAAATACTCGGTTTTTCGACGAAAGAGCAAAAGAAACTGACGTGGATTCTCGAAATCCAATAATCGATTAGCGGTCGAGTGAAGATTCGTAAGACATTCCAAAGATTTATCATCTGGGACTCTTTATGTGAATATTGCACGCCATAACCGTAACCCTAAGACTTCCCTAGTACTTATACGATGCGGAAGACGATGATCCATTTCGAAGGCAATGGTGCCCGAATAAACCAAAAATAAGAAAAACACATTCTCTCTATCATTCACTAAGAGTTCCGATGTTCTTTAAGCCTGCTCTGAGTATCATCGATAAACCACATCGATAAATGGGGCCGTGAAAAGGAAACGTTGTACAATATATCGACCTTTTAAGGTGGCGAGCTGGCAGAAACGTTAGCACACCGGGCGAAATGCTTAGCGGTATTTCGTCTTTCTTTACGTTCTGAGTTCAGATTCCGCTGAGGTCGACTTTGCCTTTCATCCTTTCGGGGTCGATAAATTAAGTCCCAGTTGCGTACTGGGGTCGATCTAATCGACTGGCCTCCCTCCTAAAAAAATGTCGGGCCTTGTGCCTAGAGTAGAAAAGAATATATCGATCTTTAATCTGTATCCGAACATTGTGTATTTTTGTCCCACTCCCCTTACATGTAAATTAACATTCCTAAATGTTTTGCATCCTTTTTGTGTAATACGTTTTGCATTGTACGTTTGGGCCAATGTGTTATCTGTCTTATTCCCTTTTTAACGCATTTATCTTTTGCAGCAGTAGGACCTTCGTTATCAGGTTTGATATTTCGACTATGTGTATATGTAAGCGGACTGTAATTTTGTATGTGAATGTGTGTTTCTCGTGGAATATTTGTTGTTCCAAACAATGCTATTTTCGTTGCGTGTATAGATGTATGGAGCCTGAAACTTTACACGTATTTCTGTTATTAATTTTATTTTCTACTGTTCCAGCTATAATGCAAATTATTTTTACATTCAGCCTCTCATTTATTATATATAAATTTCTGAAACCTTATATTTTGATAGTTTTAAAAATTCTCTCCAATGGTTGTTCCGGTCAGAATAGAATAACAATTCAATAGAAAGATTCTTTTCTAACTCAATTCTCAATTATAATGTCAGAGAGATTTTATGTGATTTCTCTATTAGTTTTCACAGACACATTCCAAACTGTTGCCAACCGGTTGTTTTCGATGATTGATTCTGATAACTGTTGATACTATTTTGTTGTCTGTCTGATAGACTTGGGTCTTCGCATTGCCCCAACTGTATATATATATATACCGGAGTAAGCACATGAAATGTGCAACAAGGTGGAGAAAAAAGTACTCAAATACCAGAGGTAGAGTAATATGCTTTATTTAAAAGCAGCAGAAATATAACAAAAAAACCGTTACTCTGACTTTCACGTTCCTGTTCATCGGACAGTTTTGTTTCTGCTGCTTTTAAATAAAGTATATATACGCATTGTTTTCCCTTATTCTCAAGGTAGCACTTGTTATTGTGACGATTGATTCTGCTTTCTAGCTATGTTTTCTGGTTATCTCTATTTTCAGATCTTTGTATTTCGATAGCTTTTTTTTCTGTAATGTGTAGGAATTGATACTTTGATTACAAGGCGCTTCCTTTCCCACTAGCTCTTTACAGCATTATTCGGTAAGTATCCCTTAATCTCCTGATTTGTTTCGATTGGCATGTTCCAGAACTTGGTTATCTTGTCATTCTTTGACTTTTTCTCATGTCCCTTTCTTCCATCTCTTTTTCGTCAATATTTCTTATAATGCTGCTATAATTTCCACTGCACAAAATCTTCCTCTCTGTGATGCTTAGACATGTATTTTGTTTTCTTTCTTTTTCATAAACTCCACATGTTCTATAGTTACATTTTGTATCATTTTACTACATGTTTTGGGGAAAATTTGTGACCTTTTTTTTTCATGTTACAACCAGAAATCCTTCGGTTTCAGTTTTTAAATTTCCATTCCCCGGCCGCTGCTGCATTTCCCCCTATCTTCCATCCCTATGTTCAGCCATGTCAGGTATTTCCCTGCACTATTTCTTCTTGTCATCATTTTAGCATCGCATAATACTGACCCATTTTCAAAAACATTATTTTTGTTGTTCGTTCTCGTTTCTTCAAGCAACTGTCCGTTTCCTCTGTTGTTGTTTTTGTATTTTTTTGTGAAAGGAACTGCTTTTCGTTTTCTTTCCCTTTTAGTTTCTGCATATACTTTTGTTGTCCAACACTAGAAATTTTATAATCAATTCCTAGTTGCAGTAATCTCCTACCTCCCCCTGTTGGTCGTAAATATTAATATTTTTGCGTCGGATATTGCGCGGAGCATTAAAATGCAGTCTTTATTATTTTTGTTTCCTGTCCAGCCTTTCTAATTAACTTAGCATCAATTTGAGTGTTGTAATGTGTCTACTACATTAATTCCTAATTATTTATAAGTCTACGTTTGCTCTAATTCTCTGTCTCTGTTTCCTCATCAAATATGATATTATTGATTGTTTTTTTTTATATTAATTTTCCTTCTATAATTTTGCCTTTGCTCAATTTTTTAATCTAAAACTTATATCAATGTTTCTAGTAAATCAGTTTCTAACTGTATTTACAGATGTTTACCGTCTGCAGTGTACAACCTAAGGCGGTTCATATACAAAAGCTGATTTGACGGTCTTCGTATAGCATTTGTATTCGAATCTAGTCTGATTTCATATCGAGTAACATTGAGACAGGGAGTTCACTTGGAAGAGAGATGGTATTTGTTTTTATAATTCTTCTCTTATTAACATTTATAGAATTATTTGTCATTTATTCATAACATGTTCGATGTTCCTTTTGTCCTTCTTATTGTTATTTAATCATTAAACTTTGTCTTTGGGGAAGTTTTCTTGTTGTTAGGAATTGAATTCGGTAACTATTTCCACATTTAGATTATTGTCATATTCAGAAGTTCCATCTTTTCAATTTATTATTCTTAATTCTTCTTCCGATGTACTTTCTATTCGTCTCCTTGTTTTTGTCATTCTAGTTCGGTTTTCGTCGCTCAGTATTTTCTAGGTCTTTTAGGATTTCATTTTGTTCAATGTTATTAGATTTATTTTGCTTATGAAAGGTTTTTGTTGTTTACGTTTTAAATGTCTTTGTTTTATTCTCATTAGCATTTTCATTACTTGTCTTTTCATATGTATTCATTATATTAAGTGTTTTATTTATGCCTGATATATTTTCGCTTTGAGAATGTATCTTTTAAAATTAGATACACTCTCTGGGTATCGAAAGTTACTTAAAGATAATAGTTATTTTCTTATATTATTTACATTTGACGGATTTTTGTCCTCATCTTGTTTGTTCTTAACACAATGTTTCGGCTGATATACCCTCCAGCCTTCGCCAGGTGTCTTGGGGAAATTTCGAACCTGGGTTCTCATTCCTAAGGTATTTTTCGATGTTATTATTATTATTATTATTATTATTATTATTATTATTATTATTATTATTATTCAGGTCACTGCTTGGAATCGAACTCGGAATCTTGGACCTGAATAATAATAATAATAATAATAATAATAATAATAATAATAATAATAATAATAATAATAATAATAACAATAATAACAATAATAATAATAGCAACAACAACATCGAAAAATACCTTAGGAATGAGAACCCAGGTTCGAAATTTCCCCAAGACACCTGACGAAGGCTGGAGGGTATATCAGACGAAACTTTGTGTTAACAACAAACAAGATGAGGACAAATATCAAATGTAAATAATGTACATAACTCCTCATCTCTTAAATATAGAACTGTGTTATTTTCTTTCCTGATATGAAATGAAGAGGCTGTAGTAGTCTCATGTTTCGTAGAGTGTGTCGCTGTAAAATGTAGTTAGAGTGCAACAGATAATACAGTCACAAATTAATCTTGCGTTCATTTATACCTTTTATGTTTTATACGCAGCATTTAAGGAGTAAAGCCGAGTCCTTTACCTAGAATGTGATCCTTTTAATCGGGTAATCGTGTATTTGCTTCAGGTAATACACACTCCAATTGGCGTGCACACACTCCATTTAACTTTTAACTCTGTACCGAATGATAGTATTTCCAATTTAATTTTGACACTGCCGAGAACTAGGTATGTTTGCTGTTGATTTAACTTGTGTTAGTGTGACTACATGTGAATGCAATCGGATCATTAGTGTAAAATGTTTGCAATATATTACTTTGATAAGGAAAAAAATCATTAATATTTCACTTCTAACTTAACGCATCACTTTTGCAGACATTCTTCATCACTTCATAATTTTTATCAATTGTTTTCGATTTTCTTCGTTGCTGTTGGTTACTTTTCGAAAAAATGAAGTACTGCTCTCTCATTTTAATTCTTCTTCTTCTTCTTCTTCTTCTTCTTCTTCTTCTTCTTCTTCTTCTTCTTCTTCTTCTTTTTTGTCGTATACACACACACACACACACACACACACACACACACACACACACACACATATATATATATATATATATATATATATATATACGACAGGCTTCTTTCAGTTTCTGTCTACCAAATCCACTCACTAGGCTTCAGTCAGTCTGAGGCTATAGTAGAAGACACTTGCCCAAGGTGCCACGCAGTTGAACTGAACCTGGAACCATGTTGTTGGGAACCAAGCTTCGTACCACTTACTTATGCCTGAGCCTGTCCTAGCAATAGCCAATATTAAGTATCATAACATTAAAAATCTTTCCTGTATTCTTTCCAATTTTAGTTGAGTGCTGTTCATGCTACCATACATAACAACCACAATGATAAAAACAACAATGACAATAACAAACAACAAACAAGAACGAAACTACAACAACAACAACAACAACAACAACAACGAAATCATGAAAAGATCTTTAAAAGCTTCATTGTTTTTTGTCGACGTTGTTCAATGTTCTGGAGAGAGATCTTTAATTCCATATTTCGATGTCAAATCTGGTGAAATTCCTGAATGTTCGATTGGAAAGCAGAACGGAAGGTAATAGTCACTGATGCATGAAATTACTTGGATCTCATCTATCTTGTAGTACAAGATTAACAAATATTACTGGCCTGGATACATATATCAAACCACCATCTTTTACTCTCCATTCCATCCCTTCTGCCGTTGGCCTAGGCATGTGCATGTGCGCATGCGTGCGCTCTTGTGTTTCTGCATGTCTGTGCGTCTGTGCGTATGTGTTTTATCTCTCTCTCTTTCTCGCCTGTTTTCACTCATTATTTACACTATACATTGTCTTTTTTTCTTTCTTTCCTGTCGCCATGTCTTCTGTCCGACATATCTTATTAATTTAGACTTCATTTCTTTCTTTCCTTCCTTTTCTCTCTCTCTCATCCTTTACGTCCAACAGGTTTATTTCTTACCTATTCTTTGTTCTTTCATTATTTTTCTTTTCTTTTCTTTCTATTGACATAGATTCCTTCAAACTTTCTTTTCTTTAATTCATTCCTTTAATTCTATCTTTAATTTTCTTCCTTTTTTTCATTTTCTTTTTCTTCTTTTCCTTCTCTTCTGCCTCAAATATTCTTCCATGCCTTTTTCTTTACTTCTTATATTTATTTTCAATCTTTCTTTCTCTCCGTTTTGATCTCCTCTTTCTTTTTTCATGTCTCTCTCTCTGTCTTGCTATCTCTCTGTCTCTCTCTGTCTCTGTCTGTTTGTCTGTCTGTCTGTCAGTCTGTTTCTGTCTGTTTGTCTCTGCCTCTGTCTCTGTCTGTCTGTCTGTCTGTCTGTCTCTCCTCCCCCCTCTCTCTCTGTTCGTGAATATTTCTAATCAAACATTCAAGACTTTCACCTGCTGTTGACCTGGAAATATGTAATTGAAAATCTCTACAGAAAATTGAGCAGCACTAGTGCTACACACACACACACACACACACACACACACACACATTATGTATAGCCATTATTGTTCAGCTGTAAATCTATATAAGTGACTCCGCCGACGAGAATATCTTTCATACCACTTATCTATCTATGTTGTAAATCACAAATTTTCTCTTTCTATAATAGAAAATATGAGACTGCTATCGAAATATCATTGATGTGTCACGTGACAGCAATATTTTCAAAATGTGACGGTCTCTACCCAATCAAGCACAGAGAAAGAATTTAAATGATTATTTTAGTAAGAAAATACAAATATATGCGCTTATATTTCTATTTGGGTGCTTCTATGTTTATGTAAGTTATTTAGATGCTATTTCTAGTGAGTCGAGCGATTACATAGACGGCCACCATAGCACTTTATTACATAGAGAAATGTGTGTATATATACATACATATATATATATATATATATATATTGATATATATATATATATATATATATATATATATATATATATATATATATGTATGTATGTATATATATATATGTATATATTCATTCACAAAACTTTGGTCAGCTCGAGGCTATAGTACAAAAAACTTGCTCAAGGTATCACGCAGTGGGAGTGAACCCGGAACAATATGGCTGAGAAGCAAGCTTCTTACCACACAGCCACACCTGCGCCTATAAAATCCAAATGTGTGTATGTGTGTGCCTGCGTGTGTGTGTGAGTGTGTGCATGTGTATGTGTATGTGAGCATGTGTGTGTGTACGTGTGTGTGTACGTGTGTGATATAATGTAAACCACAAATCTTGTAAAATACAGCTACCCAGGGATTCCTGACCGAAACATTAATTCATTTCGCTATTTTCCAAGATCGTTTGTCAGTTGCCATTAAAGCAGATAACGTTTGAACAAAGACGCCCATAAGAAAGAAGACAGAAAGAAAAACACACGGGAGATAACTAACTTTACAATGAAATGCCAAAAACGCCTAAACAAGTTATTAATGGTTTACAGTGTCCATTGGCCTGTTTTTAAATTTTGCCATGATGTATTTCTTAAAATGCGGGCATTTTCCTGGAATTTACATGGTTGGTTGAGAGTCTCACGTTCTTTTAGAAGTATAGATTTTCAAGAGAACATACTGGACATCTTTTTCACTCGATTACATCAGTGTTCTTTGTTCACACGTAATTTTTCCAGAGAAGCGACTGAAAAACGGTTTTGTTCTCAGCTTCAAAAAAATGGCGAAATAAATTTTTCAACCACGAAAACCTGGGTTGCTGTAATTAACAAAACTTGTGGATTTCATTATCCTTACTCTCTTAGCTGAACTATTATTATTCTACATGTACACTTTATACATTACACACACACGCTCGCACGCACGCACGCACACACACACACACACACACACACACACACACACACACACACACACACACACACACACACACACACACACACACACACACACACACACACAATGTCAGTAGCTAGTACCCGCTTGCGAGTACTACGTCTTAGCAGGCTTTCAAGAATATGCTTGCTTTAAGTAAGATATACAGATTGCTCTTTAGAACTAATACTGCTTCCGTCGCTAATAACGAAACACACACATGCGCGCCCACACACATACACACATACACACACACATACATGTATATATGTATGCATACAATATATACATGCATACATATATATATATAAATATGGCGGCGAGCTGGCAGAATCGTTAGCACGCCGGGTGAAATGCTTAGCGGTATTTCGTCTGCCGTTGCGTTCTGAGTTTACATTCTGCCGAGGTCGACTTTGTTTTTCATCTTTTTGGGGTCGATTAAATAAGTACCAGTTACACACTGGGGTCGACTTAATCGACTGTGATCGACTTTATCCCTTTGTCTGTCTTTGTTGTCCCCTCTGTGCTTAGCCCCCTGTTGGCAATAAAGAAATATATATGTATGCATACATACGTGTGTAATTGTGTGTTGTGTATGTCTATTTAGACATGAAACTGTATAGGACATACAAATACGTGTGCCTGCCATATTATATATTATAAATTCTTCTTCGGCCAACAGGTGGGGGTAGTGCAGTACAAGTAACATCCACTGAAAATTATTCATCTGCAGAGGTACTTCCTGCACACTAAATCTTAGTAAAATCATTGAATTGGTTGGTTGGCAGAAACCTAAAAATGCACTTGTAACTTACTCTAAAATGCCTCATCTGATATGTATATCTATCTATGTATCTATCTATCTATCTATCTATCTATCTATCTATCTATCTATCTATCTATCTAGCTATCTATCTATCTATCTATCTATATACACACACACATATATATGTATGTATATATATATATATCCCTTTCTCCAACTTTTCCCTCTTTCCTCCTTTCTCTCTATCTTACTCTCTCTCTTTCTCTAGCGTTACCTTGTATTCTTTTGTTGTATTGTTATAAATTCACACTAATTCTTCAATTCCTCGAGTTGGTGATGCTGTTGAGGATGATGACGACGAGGAGGAAGCGCATAATATCTGTTGTGGTGGTGAGTTGGTGGCGGTGGTAGATGTTGGAAAGTTTCGATAGAAGAGGTCGAAAGACAGTGATTTAATGGTAGAATCTTTTGTGCTATTATCCTCACAATTGAGAGGGACGATGGAGAATGAGATGAGAAGAGAAACATATTGAGAGGAAAGACAGGGGGGAAAAAGGGCTTGAAGGAAGGAGGTGAAATGGAAGCGATGGAAGAAGTAGGTCGTTTTATTTTTTAATTTTGGAATACGTACTAAAATGTAAGAAAAAATAGCCGCGAAAATGGAGGCGAGCCACCATGATGATATATAGGCCATAGAGACAGATAAAAACTGTGTCTAGTACTGACTGCCTTTCATTTTATCTATTTATCTTTTTTATTCATCTCCTTCCTTCTGTGTACGGCTATTGAACTTCCACTGTCATCTATCTATCTATCTATCTATCTATCTATCTATCTATCTGTCTTCGGTAGTTCGCGTCAATGGGCATCTATCAAGACCCTTCGACATTGCACGTTCGGTCCGTCAGGGATGCCCCCTCTCGTCGCTTCTGTACGTGTTGACTCTCGAGCCACTACTGCGGAAGCTGGCGACGCTGAGGGGCATCCCGCGAGAGTTGGGATGCGGGACGAGCGTGTCGGCATACGCGGACGACGTCACCGTCATAGTGTCTAGCCAAAAGCACATCGAGCTTGTCGGCGAGACACTGAGAGACTACGAAGCGGTAACGGGAGCGAAAATCAACCGGGATAA
>NC_068997.1:7620432-7623776 GCF_001194135.2 Octopus bimaculoides
TTTTTTTCTTCCTTTCCCCCTTCCAAAAAGAAAAGCTCTACATTGTATTTGTCCCATCTTCGTTGAGCCCTGTGTGGCTAATAAAAGAAATGTATCTATCTGTCTATCTGTCTATCAATCTATCTCTATTTATCTATCTACCTATCTCTATTTATTTATCTATCTACCTGTCTATCTATTTGTTTGTTTGTCTGTCTGTCTGTCTGTCTATGTATCTGTCTGTATGTATGTCATTATTCAGATTTATTTCAAGATTTCTTGTCAACAGAGAAAGAATTGGTTTCTAACCTAGATCCAAGGCTCCTTCATAGGAATTTCAACATCAACAAATGGGTATTTTTGTTTGTTTGTATGTATGTATGTATGCATGTATGAATGCATGTCTGTCTGTCTGTATGTATGTATACATGTTTGCATGTCTGTATATTTAGCACTCTTATTCACCCATCGTAATCTTCTTTCTATACACCGACTGACGAAACGACTAAACTAATCCAGCCGTTCAAATCTGGAAATTCTAAAGTCTATAATGAAACTAGAAGATAAACTTGAATAAATTCCTTTGTGTTTCGGGGATTAAAATCAAAAGAAATACAAGGGAGGCTGCCACGAGGGAGTTTGTATTTTGCCTTCTTTATTTGAATCGTGTCCAATGAGGGAAATTAGCTGCTATGTCAATATTTCTATCGTTTGGTCAGAAGAGAGAGCAGTCCCCAATGATTGTTTTCGGGGCCTCAGAGGCATGTGGGGGTGAAAGAGAAAGCGATCCTTAAACTTAAAATCTGGTTCGAATGCTTCTAAAAGGCTCCGAAAGATCAATAGCATTGTTAAAATGGGCGACTGAATTCGTCAGCCAGCAGAGGCACTTTAATAATACTTTCTTACAGATGGGCTCCATGTCAGACTTTCTAAACAAAGGCTGATAGTAAGTGATTGAATTAATTATAGTAGAATTCTAGTGATGATGGCAGGTCAACGAGGGGCCATTAAGCTTACAGCCAGATCCTCAGCTCAATGACATTTATCGCTTAAAAAACTTGGAGAACACACCGAAAAATATTGTTGTTGGCATTATAACAGATAAAAAAACAAAGATGGGATGGTTACATCTTAAAAGCATTTGATTATAAGATCTACTCGAAGAAGGACGACCAAAGGCATATAGTAACAACAACAATTGTGACATCGCTTACTACTACTACTACTACTACTACTACTACTACTACTACTACTACTACTACTGTTGCTGCTGCTGCTGCTACTGCTGCTACTGCTGCTGCTGTTATTGGTCCCAGTTAGATGTTAGTCTTATTTGATCTCAGTGGAAACTGAACCGAAAACTGTGGACAAATTGTCCGGCACTCGACTAAATTCGCAATTCCTCATCACGATGCGAACTGTCAGCGGTTCAGGTTGTTGTTTGCCATCTTATCACCAAAATCAGTATATATAGAAACGTACATAGAATAAGATATAATACGATTAGACGATCGATTCGAAAAGTAAACTGCGCACATCTTGACAGACCACGTGACTGAGTTTTGCTAAACTGCATTATCATATGTTGGCTTGTTAAGCGACAGAATAATGGTCGGAGAATATCATAAGCATAATCCATGTTACTAGGGAGAACATATTATTCTATATATAATACAGAAGTAGTAGCAGAAGACTCTTTGACTCTGAAGTTGAATGATGCTGATGTTACCTGAGTCGAGGATATAAATTTTCAGTTGAATGACGAATGGAGGTTGGAAAAAAAAGTTAAGGCCATTGCATAGTTGTAAAAGGAGAAGAGTAGTTCGTAAGAATAGCATGACTTGGTAGCAAAGACTACAAAAAGAAAGAAAAGAAAAAGAAAGAAATTTATGTAGCATAAATATCTTGCTTAAAATAAACTCTTATAGAGCTACCGATAAACAACCAAAATTTATTGATTCGCTTCACTACTTTGGCGCTGTGTTTTTTCTTTCTTTCTTTTTTTACCATCTATCACTTATGGTGGACCGTAGAAGGAGTGTTTCAATTTAGATGTGGGTATTTCTAACTAAATGGATGGGATGAGCACGAAGAATTCCAAACGTAGAGTTTCTTTCTTTCTTTCTTTCTCTGTGTGTATGTATATATATATATATATATATATATATATATATATATATATATATATATACATAGACACACACACACACACACACACATATATATATATATATATATATACGACAGGCTTTTTTTAGTGTCCATCTACCAAGTCTATCCGAGGCTATGCCAAAAGACGCTTGTCCATGGTTCCACGCAGCGAGACTGAACCCAGAACCATGTGAACTTCTGACCGCAGTTACGCCTGTCTAACGAAATAAAATCACATGAATTTTCTGTCACGTAGACAACGATGTCGACCAAATTTAAATGGTTCGCCAACTTTGATTCACTGCAATCTGTTGCTTCCAAGCACTCCAGATGGTTGCAGCTGAGCTTTATAAAAATGAACAAAACTAATCAGATATAAAACGGAGAATAACATTTTAGCATTTTGTCTTTTGTATTTTCTCAGAAAACCTCCTCTATGTTTACAACAAACCGAAATGAATTATTTTCCCAAATCAGAAACTTTTTCCATTGGCTATTTCAGTATTCTTTGTTTTTCGTTCTTTCTTTCTTTCTGCGCATGCAGTAAGAAAGGAAAAGAAATTAAGAAAATATCAAACTATTTATGGTCTTCTCATTGAAAAGATGCGTCTCTATGCAAAATTCCATCTAATTAGGTGTAAAACTGTTGAGTACAACTTGAAATATGCAAGCTTTCACTGTAGTAAACTTCGACTACAATACTTCTGTGTCATAGATCATCTGCATATGAACGTGTCCTAGTTACAAGAGGCTAGAAAGATAGATTAATTAAAATCACAGTCGCAACCAAATGATGAAATTCACTAAACACTTCATACAACTTTTAGTAGCTGCCAAAAGTTGCTGCTTCACTCCATTTTCAGGTTTAACTTAGGATTCACATCTTTGCAGATATCATAACCACTTATAACCACTTTTCTCTTGTTACAGAAAGTTTCCCTACGATACTCTATTCATGTTCATGGACCTTCCTTGCCGCTGTATCGAGCAAAATTTCTGTTATTTTTATTCCTTTCCTTTCACATTATTGATTTCGTTGTTTCACTATAACTTACCACATTACGTTTACTCAACAATGCTGCAAGCAAACTCGCATGAAATGCTCTGATACATACATACATACATACATACATACATACATATGCATATATGTATGTCTGTGTGTATATGTGTACATACATATATATGCATGCATGTATGTATATATATATATG
>NC_068997.1:7624567-7624753 GCF_001194135.2 Octopus bimaculoides
GTGTGTGTGTGTGTATGTGTTTGTGCGTGTGTGTGTGTGTGTGTGTGTGTATGTGTGTGTACATACATATATATATGTATACATGTACCTGTATATATATACATACATATATATATAAATCAGGATACTTTACTTGAAGCATTGTTATCTCTCTCTCTCTCTCTCTCTCTCTCTCTCTCTCTCTCT
>NC_068997.1:7624763-7634030 GCF_001194135.2 Octopus bimaculoides
TATATATATATATATATATATATATATATATATACACACTCTCCTACGTTAGGCAAACACCTGCGTCCATAAAAACACACACAAAAGTGATTCATTAGCAACTGGTCTAAATCGCAGCCATAGGCTACCAGAGAAAAGATGTATAACGCCAATAATATTGTTAACTAAATTAAAAATAATAAATCAGCGTGTCGACACATTGACGACTGCTCGAAGAGAAAGAGAAGCAATTAATATTATTGGTCCATTTTGGAATTTTCAACTAATTCCACTCAATTATTTCCTTGTTTTGTATTTTACTTACTTTCTAGATCGAATTTTTACAGGGGTAATTCTCTCATTAACCTACAGAACGGACATTACACTGTCTGGTTTTATCTCTATCTTAACTGAATTTCAGTAAATCGAATGTATAATAATAATAATTACTATTATATGATAACAAGATTTTATAGAAATTATGGAGGTCTGTGTCAGCAAGAGTCAATTCACTAAAAGAAAATTGTAGCAACAGATTTACTACGAAGAAAGAAAATATTGTAAGTTTTGGACAATCTTCGTCATCTCAGAATTTTACTGATTTACAAGTTGACTGTTCCAATAACATATTTGAAGAAACAGCATTCAAACCGTCTCTCAATCTGCAAATAAATAACAACCTAATCTCCTCTAAATCCCAGTCGATGCAATATCGGCGGCCAACAGGTCAGTTAAACTATAGTCGTCACCATTATGTTCCAGTGTTACATTTGAATCATCAGGTGTCTTCAAATGAAGTGAATTTGTTAACATTTGGTCTCTGATATAAGCAAAAGAGTTCAAATTTAGGCGCGGAGTACAGTCGATTACACTGGCCCCTCTGTACTTGACGAGTACTTTATTTTATCGACCTTGGGAGGAGGAAACGTAACGATGATATTAGTACGACTCAGTGGTCAACTCTATCTTTTACCTTTCCTGAATCGATAAAATTTGATCCATTCAACTAATTTAATCAACCACACGGTCTTTACTCTTGTGCTGTTATTAGAAACGCAAAATATTGGTCAGTGATATTAAGAAGGTCAAACAATCAAGCATTACAGCAAACAAAGCTGAAATAACCTAATAAGTGAGACTATAAATAACCACACGACTTGCTTGAAATAGCAGCTAATTCGCCTCAAATGACACATAATCATTTAAAAACGAGCATATTTGATGATATAGTCCTAGATACAGTCTACCTAGAAAACATAAGATGGGGTGATCACAGTAAGAAAGCCTTTTCATCGTTAATTAACTAAGTAAGAACTGATTTGAATCTAAACTGCCATGGAGTCCTCCTATGGGGTCCAGGCCCAGCAGTTCAGGGGTTTCATATCAGTTCTAGGAGGTCACATTTAGAAGGGGTTCCCATGATCATACGGTTCTACCGCGAACATGGATATCCTTTCCTCCATCATGTAGGACGTGCACTTGTCTTCATCATGTAGGGCGTGTACTATCACACGTTTGACAGTGAACTCCACCACCCTGAACTATTTGGTAATAGCTATTTGGGTTGTCACTGATGATGTCTTCGATCTGATACACGAACTCGACCGACCTATCGACGCCGGACCGCTGAGATTGTTTATTTATTTTAGTTACGGACGTTACATCTCCGACAAAGGTTTCTAGTTCTTTCCTGATCCTAAACACGAAGGATCCGATCACATTCAGATAGGTTACGAACTCCGAGTCTGTCGACGGGAGACGTAGCGCGAACGCGACGTCTTTTTATTTCTGGCGTCAGACTGGAGCCTGCCATGTTAATGCAGACGACATGTTGGAAAGAGGAAGGAGAAAGTTAAACTTGTGTGCATGTTATGCTAGACGACATTTGGTCGTCTTTCATTTATGGCCCGCTAAAATTGTTGTAAGAACTGCTCGAGGCTCTCTATACAGAGATACAACGGGTGTCTGCAGAGTTTCGGAAGCCAAATTTCACCCACAAGATATTGATCGGAGTCTATAAGACATGCAATAGAATCGAATTTAGAATCACGGTTGTTGCAAAGCATACTTCTTTATTACACAGCCTGGAGATAACTTCAAACGAGATTTTCCAGCATGCAGAACATTCCAAAACGTTTTTTTATTTACAGTATTGTCAAAGTTGCATAAGTTTATGTATGTTTGATATTAGGAAAGAAAATGATTTTTGCTGCAACTAGATCAATCTTTCTCCGGTTCATGTTTCATTCATTCATGCATACATACATAGGTAATAAGAGATTGGCAGACACAGAGCTTCATGTTGTTCTCTTCTAGAAAAAGAAGAAAAACAAACAGGAAAAACGAAATAATAAAACGATAGAATGAATCACTTGAGAATGAAAAATTATATCCATAAAGATTTAAGAGAATTTGAATATTCAACGCTTGATTAAAACACACACACACACACATACGTATATAACATTATATATTTATATATTCATATGTATATAACATTACATACATGTATATAAATATATCCTTATCTATCTCTCTCTCTTTACTCTCTCTCTCTCAAGATACACGCGCACGCGCACGCACACACACACACACACACACACTCCGATGATGACATTCATATATATATGAATGTCATCATCTGAGTAGATTAATTTTAACAAGTCGTTTGTCTACCTATACATTTATTTTATTCTCTGTGTGTATGTGTGTGTGTGTGTGTGTGTGTGTGTGTGTGTGTGTGTGTGTGTGTGTGTGTGTGTATTGTTATTTAAAACAGTTCCATTCGGTTCCATGCGATTTTTGAGCTTCACAGGTTTCTAGCTAGTTCAGGTTCATATTTTACATTTTAGAGGGAGACAGTGTGAGAAAGACAGAAGAGAATATATGATGTTTGTTTGAGTAGACAGGACTTGATCCTCTCCCGGCGGCCGCCAGTGGAAGTGATTAGCTGAAATATTTGCGCTCTTGCTCCCAGATTTCCCAAAATGTATCCCCAGTTTTGTCAGATCCCAAAGTAACCGATTCTTCTGCTGATAGGAAGCAGTATTTTAATGCAGAACGCTCACACCCAAAACGTTTACTGCAAAGTATCTTGTCTGCCATCGACGCACCTCACCAATCAGCCCCTATTTGAATGGTAGTTTATTTATCGATCCCGATTGGACGAATGGCATGTTACGTACATATTAAATGTATTACACACACACACACACACACACACACACACACACACACACACACATAAACGAGAAGATGGAATAAACAGGCTTTAATTACAAATCACAAGAATTGTTTCTGTTCAGTGGTAACAGCTATTAATTACTGAGTTCGCCATATCATACTATTACATAAATTAATTTATAAATAGTTACATAAATGTGATCCAACGACAACTGTTCTGGCGCATCATCAGGTGAGTAACTTTGATAACACTGCTGGATCAAGTTCAGCTTTTCATCGTCTCATACAGCTTTCCAGTAAAAGGAGGAATTCTACAGTATGATGGCACAAGGTAGCCGATAACCGCAAGGAAGCTTTGAAATGCACCTTATGAAGTTATTACACAGATGATACTAAACACACACACACACACACATGATGTCTGTGCATGCTTAATGCACACGCACAATATTTTCAAGGGAATTTTACACAACACAAAAACTTGTGCTTATTATTTCATGATACTATAGAAAGATAGATTATAGACATGCACAGGTAGACGGAGAGAAAAACAGAAAGAGACACGGATTTTTACGAGCACAGACGCGTACCCATGTATGTTTGATGTTTGTATGCCGTGTGCATAGAAATAAGTGTGTATGGATGGAATCTAGAAATACTTGGAATGGATATTAAAATAGCCATATTCGGTGTATGGCAATTCAACCGAATTTACTTGGCATATAAATATGAATCCGTCGTGCAACGAACGAAGCTAAATTACGATTTAATTTTGTGGAAATTATGCACGAGCTGCACACAGTATATGACAATGTATAATACAGAGAAAAGAGGGGGAAATACGATGACATAAATTAACCGGTTATTTGTGTAAATTAAACAGAGTTAGTTATTTTTAATGTTGATTTATAAAGTGGAAACAGCGTAAAAATTTGTTGACGAAGGAGAGAGAAAGAAAAAATAAAGCTTTTAAGTAATCGATGCCAATACATGGCTAAGCCAATCCTGGAAGGATGAAAAGTTAAAACCACTGGAGAGATTGGTTAGATGCCAATTTCTCCACTCTGAAAACGGAGATTAGATTTACGGTAATGTTTATATGCCCACACTACTGGTTGTATATTCTTGACTTTCGACACACTCCATTTGCCAACAATGCAACTATTACGTAATTCTGAGCCCCCAGATACAACTGTAGGACCTGAAATACCATGCTCTTTCACCTGAAAGACCATGCCCTCTCTATATCTTTTGTTCTCCATGTAAATCTGTTCTATGAATATATAAGTATGTATATGCTTATAATTGAATGTCTATCTTCTGGATATTTTCAGTTTTTCTTTCTCACGCCATATCCGTTGTTGATGACTTTTTTGACGAACAAGATGAAAGTTTCTTCTCGGATGGGATCCAAGCACTGCAACGTGTGGAAGCGTGTGGATAGCAAGAGGTGGGGGATTATGTTGCAAAATAAGCCTCATTTGGCCACATTCCATGAAAGTATCTTGGGCAGCCTTTGAACGTTTCAGCCGAGTCTCGTACGTGTGTACCTTATTATATAAAATGTATCGAAGCGTGTCCATAGTGGTGGGCGTAGGTTTGGCTGGTAACTCGCTGATAGTTCGCATACAGATCCATCTTTTCAACATGAAGGCCATATACCATGTCAGGTTTTCTCATACGTTCAATGTTCATAGAAAAGCTAAGACAATTTTGTACACTAAAGCTCAACAAACAACAATGGAGAAACTTACTGATGAAGGAAAAATGACAAATCTGGTGGATTTACTTAAATCTGTGCAACATTTATGTTTTTGTCATTCATATTCAATAGTCATTAGTATACTCTGATGTTTTCTGTTCTTTAGTCATTTATAAGTACTTATATACATTTTACGAGGCTCTACTTGAACTCATTCTGGAATGCTAGGAAGCGTAAATTCCGAGTGAATCACCATACTTGGATCAAATGAAAATGATAACCATTTGTGTTTTTTTTTAATCAATTTACCCAAGCGATAGTAAATTAAAGTGATTGTATTTATTTTAGGTATCAATAGATGTAGGCAATCCTGCTGCTTTCAAGTTTTCGTTTTAAAAGACAAAATCCACTCCTAATTGAATTGATTTTAGCTTCTAAACAGTTTGATTCTTTGGTGTTATTGGTACTGCATGCAGTTTTTGCTTTTTTTTCTAGCTTTAAAATATCTCCTGGGGGTGTTTTGTATTCTAATTGCAAGGATGACTTCAGGGAATCGCAGTTTTACAACTCGCTACATTACCTACGTCATTCTCGACATGAGAGAGGGAAAGAGAGAAAGAGAGTGAGAGAGAGAGAAAGAAAGAAAGACAGACAGGGTGCATATGAGGGCGCTCTGGTAACATGTAACCCGGTACAAGCTGTTGCAATTGTCGGTCCGTCGGCAATTAAACTAGCAACACCACTAAGCCTGTTTGGCGAGTAGGGTGGTTTGGGAACAGCCTGCAGGATGGAAAACAAGCCCCGTCAAAAGGCGGATGAACTCAGGAGTCAACAGCCATCGAATTACTTCACACACACACACACACACGCACACACAATGTATGTATGTATGTATGTATGTATGTATGTATGTATGTATGTATGTATGTATGCATGTATGTATGTACCCACATACATCTTCGAGCATTGCTCGCTACAAGCGACTTAAACACACAGCCACACAGTCTTCACCCCACACTCCAACCCGTAACTTTAGAAATCTTCCTAACTGCCCATTGGAAAGATCCTGCCGTTCACCAAGGACACGGCAGGGTCACATCTAGTCCTTGCTGCCAGTGGATATTGCATTCTACATCACTCATGCCGGTCAAGCAAATTCATGTTATGTAAAATCTATTAAATCTTCTTGGAACTGTTATTGCTGAAATAGCACATCCGACAGAATGATGACTAATTGGCGTCAACAGCTTGTCTCCTCGGTTACATGAAGAATCCAATATAAAGAGCTGATGTCATTCCTACAAAGTGACCAGGTGGACCTAGCCATAAAAGAACTAATGTCGCTACGATAACGAAAACATCCATGCGACATTGAGTGTCATATGGGCGTTTTAAAAATAATATAGTCGTTGCTAAATCCTTATCATAACTTAAACATTACATGTGATAGCCATTACATGTGATAGCCATTACATGTGATAGCCATTACATGTGATAGCCACTACATGTGGTGCTTTGATCATAGATCGTTTCAATGAGGACTGACGTGATGTCTACAGCATCAGTCTATCATAAATATATAAAAATAGATGGAGGGAAAATATATAAACATTTGAATAGAGACGCTAATGCTGCTGCTGTTGGTGATGATGAAGAGGATGATGATGATGATGATGATGATGATGATGATGATGATGATGATGAGGATGAGGATGATGAGGATGATAATGATGATGATGATGCTGATGATGATGATGATGATGGAAATAATAGTAATAGTGATGGTAGTCATGGAGGATGTAAACAAAAATTATGATTTCCTTTCACAATGAAGAAAAAGAGAGGATAATAATATTAGCAGTAGTTGTGATGGTGGTTGTGATGACGATGAATGTGGTGTTGGAAGTGAATACGGTGATGATGATGATGATGATGATGATGATGGTGATAACGGATGACGACGACGACGACGACGACGACGATGATGAAGACGATCACGATGATGATGATGATGACGATGATGATGATGATGATGATGATGATGATGATGATGATGATGATGATGATGATGATGCTAATGTCGATTCCGATGATAAACTCTCAAACAAAACAAACAATCAGTTGATGTAAACAATATCAAACATCATGATCATGGAAGAAAAAAAAAACATGGTAAACAAATGTAAATAGAAGCAAATATTTTTAAACTGTTGCACTCGGAGAAAATAAATCAATATTTGTAATATCTTTTACACATGAAATGAGATTTGGGTTTTTTTTTCTTGTTTTTCATGAGATTTATTGAAACCTCACATGCTAAAAATATTCTTGATATGATATATGGAATAGGTGGGTGGGGGAATCGGTTGTAGAATATATTTTTGCAGTCATTTTCGAGTAATGAGAAAAAACATTAGCTTCGAACTTAGTTATGGGTCGGGAGTGTGCGGTGGAGGTTATTATTTTTTTTTTATAGAATTTTATTTAAGAAGCAAATTCCAGCAAACTGACATGGCTATGCATTTGGACTGTTAATGTCTTTGGAAAAGATTCAAGAAATGGGTTTTTCTCTTGCATCTTTCAATAGAATATAGAGTCTTTGTAAGAAGTCGAAGTGAATGCTTATATTATGAATTGATGGTATAAGCATTGATATTGGTTCGGTGGTGGTGTTATGATGTCAGTCTACCTGCCATCATGTCAAAAGTTCGTATCTCCCAAATGGTATTAAGTTATGTTAAGCATTTCGCTTTCGAAGTTCATTCTTCCCAACTGACGACAAGGGATACATCTGGATGCTTTAAAGGAGAGAAAACTGTAATTAACGAGTTTCCTTGAACAGTGAGGGCATGTCATTGATGAGGTCTCACATAGCGGCGAAAAGGCTCTGACAGAGAAAGTTAACAATTGATTGATTGTTTAATCAACACATGAACAAACCATTTGATAAATAGCAAACTAAAGAAGTGGGATTGAACCCGTGCGTGTGTTTATTTAAATTTTTATTAGCATAATGACCCTCCCTAGCCAACAAGATTTGTTTCAACACACAAATTCACATCAAGAGTCTTGCAGACCAAATACAAAAACAAACTATTTTACCCTATTGCGTTCAAATTCAGCTCTGAACGTTGACCAAGCTTGACACATTCTCACTACCACCAGGTATCAATTAGTTATGTCATTAATCTTATATAAATCATGGTTTGCAATGTTTCTCAGAGCAACGCCTATTAGAATAAATCTGATTTAATTAATCTAATTTATTTCTATGTATCAAACATCTAATTTCATCAATATTTCTGTGTTGAATAATCAAAATACTTTCAATGGTTTAATAGAATTGCTTAATATTACAAACAGAAACAAGGCAGCAAACTGGCAGAATTGTTAGCGCGCTGATAAAATGTTTAGCCACATTGTTCTGACTTCATATTCTGTGTTTGAATTCCGCCTTGGTTGACTTCATCTTTTATCCTTTAGGGGGTCGATAAAAATAAATACCAGTTGAGCAGTGCCGTCTATCAACTCACCACCTGCCCCCAAATTGCTGCCTTTGTGTCAAAATTTGAAACACTACGAACGTCATTAGATCCTTTGGCGAATACCTAACGTAATAAACCTTCATCCCGCGTCTTTTTTTAAATTTATTTTTCAGTAATTCAACTTGCAAGTTCCAATTTGGGACAATGATTCCTTTTGCTTGCCATAATCTATGTTTTTACAGGTGAATACTTTTTTTTATTCTTTCTTCAAATTTTCACGATGATTTTTCTTTCAAATCCATGAACTAATTTCTCCATGCTATGTATACGCCCATGAATTACTCAGTTAGTCTCTCCTTTTTAATTAATCAAAGATATTACTGGGATAATTTCCTTCCTTCTAAGCTGTTTGATCTTACAGAATTTTCTAAGCTGTTTGGTTTTACACACATCTTCTTAATCCACTGGTAATAACTGATTTTTTCAAAATCCCTACTGGGTTTATCCCTTAATATTTAATGCATGGGTCATGGATCGCGCGGTTATTGGTCCAGGCCTTTCAGTATACGCTTTTGTTATGACAAACATCAATTTTTTCTGCTCTATCATTTAGATTGTTTTGAACGCGTTGTCATCGATGACACACAGTTGCAAATGAATACATTTTCTAACTCTGCTTATAGTTTTCTTTTATTTTTGCTTTTTATTTGATAATGATCAAAAAACAATATGGCGTCGCACTAATAAGATATTACTAAAGTAATATAAATGCTTAAGTGATTTATTATAATGCTGTGTGTCTTCGAATATCGATAAAATTACGATTTACTTTTTAATGCTCGATTCAGAATCAATCAGAATCATTCTAATGTCATTATGAAATCTATTTGGAGCCATAGGCTCGAGGTCAGGGGCATG
>NC_068997.1:7634336-7635197 GCF_001194135.2 Octopus bimaculoides
TCATCATCATCATCATCATCATCATCATCATCATTATTATTATCATTATTATTATCATTATTATTATCATTATACCCGTGTTTGTTTTGATATTAAAACTGAAAAAAAATCGACCTTGTTTGTAAAACATTTTGGATCTGTGTTTGCATCCCCTAAGCAAATTCTGTTCCCTGCACTTGTGTTTGAAGTAATGTATAGACGAGTATCATTATATTACAATCTGAACATTTAAAATTTAGATGTTCGAAGTTTACAAGAATTCAGATTTCAATATTCGTTTTTACTCCTTTCCTTTATTAGTCCCAAACATTGAACTGAATATTGGAATACATTCTTGAAAGCTTAAAGACATTCTTCTCATTCCCAGTTTATACTTCTCTCTGCTCTAAATTCAATAATTTTCTGCATTTATCGGATGGCGTCGTTCTACATTTTTGTTTTTATTACGAAAGAAAATAATTTAAAACTAATGGACAGACTTGTAAAAGAGTTTACCCACTCTACATCTTTCTTATGAGTTGAAATTATTTTTTGCTGATCCAACAATAATGCTCTGTTACAATATCATTTACTGATAAACACATTGAAAAGAAGATCTTCAGAAAATATAACGCGTGTGACATTCAAATCAATAGAAACACGAAACTATAATCACACCATTTATAACAGAACGCTATATTATTATCTCATCCAGGCTGTTCAGCATCTTTACATTTATTGCTACTGAATACATACATACATACATACATACATACATCTGTGTGCATGTATGTGCGTGTGTATTATGTATGTATGTATATATGTATATATATATATACATATACTTATATATACGTACATATATATATATATATATATATA
>NC_068997.1:7638485-7639522 GCF_001194135.2 Octopus bimaculoides
TTTAAAATTTACGACAAACAGTTTGCACGACTTCAGAAACGAATAAAAATTCATCACCAGCTGCCGAACAAAATCGTATTAAATTCAGAATAACAGAAATGAAAATAATTTCCTTCAGTAAAAAATTATCAAATTAATGAGTTTATATTTGAGCTTTTTAATTCTTACAAATCATCAAAAATCCAGGAACACCCACCTCAATATTCTTTGAAGACATTAATTATCATACATATGTTAACCACTGCGCCATATACCCGTGGGCATAATAATGTACATAATTCCTCATCTCTTAAATATAGAGTTGTAGAATGAAGGTATCGTGAACGGCCTAGTTATATATACATATATACACGCATACACAACGACTTGGGTAACACATCCACTTTTAAATTTATTAAAGGATTGATTATGTATCATAATTGCGTAATTATATAACATGACACTTCGTATATATGAAACAGCTGTTGAGTAGAATTACATTATATGCTTCTGAATTAGACGTAACGTATACGACAATTTCCAACCACTTGAAAGAGATTGGAAAAACAAAAATACAATTTCCAACCACTTGAAAGAGATGGGAAAAACAAAAATACTTGAGAAATGGGTGCTGCACGTATTGAACGACAACAACAACAAAAAAACGCTGTTTTGAAGTGTCGTCTTCTCTTCTTTTACGCAACAAGAACGACCCGTTTCTCGACTGGATTGTGGCTTGCGATGAAAAGTGAATTCTTTACGACAACCAGCGACGCTCAGCTTAGTGGTTGGACGCCAACGAAGTTCCACGGCACTTCCGGAAGCCAAAGTTGCACCAAAAGAAGGTCATGGTAACTGTTTGGTGGTCTGCGGCCGGTCTCATCCATCACAGCTTTTTGGATCCAGGCGAAACCATTACGGCGGAGAAGTACTGTCAGGAAATGGATGAAATGCATACGAAACTCCGACAACAACAGCCAGCATTGGTCAATAGAAAAGGACCAATTCTTCTCCACGACAACGCTCGGCCGCACGTGTGTGTGTGTGTGTGTGTGTGT
>NC_068997.1:7639778-7647120 GCF_001194135.2 Octopus bimaculoides
CACCACTACTACCACCACCACCGCCGCCACCACCACCACCACCACCATCACCATCACCACCACCATCACCAACAACAACACAACCACCACCAACACCACTATAATTATCACCATCACAACCATCATCACTACCTCCAGCACCGTAATTTCGATAATTACCATTATCAAAAACACCACCAATGCTGCAATCATTATCGCCATGCAACTGTCATCACCACCACTAACATCGACAGCGACAACAATAAAATAACAACACCTACATCACTACATCACCACCATCATCTGGGTAGGGCCATGACCACCACCACCAGCACCACCACCAGCACCACCACCAGCACCACCACCACCATCACCACCAACAACAACAACAACAAAAACCACAATAAGGACATAGCATCATCACTCAGTAGTATTGATTTAAATTTTGACACAAGACCAATAAGCTTGGAGTAAGTCGGTTACATATACCCCAGTGTATCACTGGTACTTATTCTACCGAGTCCGAAAGGATGAAGGGCAACGTTGAAAGAAAAGACGGTTGAAATTCCGCCGAGCATAATATCCGGCTAATAGTTCTACCAGTCCGTCACATACTATCGCTAATCTCTTTAGATAATCAACAAAATCCAATTACCTATGGTCAGCCTCCAACGACTTGCTCAACTGGTTAAGGTCAAGCAAATCTGTGGAGCTGAGCAGAATATTTGCAGTGACTCATTTTCTTCACACTGAAACAAAACATCTACATGGTAAGACTTCCACTCAGTTAAGATCAGAAGCCATGAGAGCCCTGGTATTGCACAAGTATGTATGTATGTATGTATGTATGTATGTATATGTGTAGATTTGTATGTTTTGTTTTATGTATGAATTCTCATGCATATAGTTGCATATCTAGACATGCTCATATATATTCAAATGATAAACCTCTGGAAAGTTTTACAGATTTTTACAGTTCCAGTGATGGATTGGATCTGTAGTCTTCTAGTTAGCTTTCTCCTTTCTGGTTTTGAGAAGCCTAATTTGTCAAGTATGTATGTATGTATGTATGTATTTAAAATTACTCTTTTTTACAAAAATATTTTCCTGTCATACTAATATGATGTAGACAGGTCATATTTCCTCATGTTTCGCGATCAGAAATTTTCATAAAAAGCTGGTAAATCATTTTGACTTTAGAGGAGTGATATAAAATTTCCTCCCTTCATAATAAGATTTAAGAAAAATAAATGAAATGGCTATGAAACGTTGGTGGTTACCTAGACTCTAAAAGAAAATCAACGCCGACTCCATAATTTTGACTCTTCGTATTACAGAGAACTCTGACTCCAGCGATTTTTGTATTACTGTACTGGTGTCAGTCATTGGTATGTTGAGGCAACACATTCAAAATTTAGTCGATCAACTATCATCTCCAACTATTAGCTTATCTGTGCGTATTAATTCAACTCCTAACGTACGCAACATCATCGCCCGATTGTTAAAAAGGATTACCGGTAATCTGAGTCCGGTAGAGCTAGGTTTATGTAAGAAGCCTGCGTAACTTTAAGTCGCATGGAGCTGAGTAAAATTGTTTTACATAATAATATATATGTGATGCAGAAACGGGCAATTAAACATTGTGCTATATCTATATACATTCACTGCAGTAATCGTTCTTTCAGTTTAAAATAAATAGCAAAATCTCAATAATTCCAATTTTACTATATTTTCATAAAAATGTAATTTGTATAGTCTATTTTTATAGCTTTAGCGCGGCTGTCATCTCTTCTTAATCAAATCAAACAGCTAACGCTTATACACTCTGATGTCTATATCCCGTCTCCATCTTTTCTTTGTCACTTTCTGTCTACATTAAAATATCAAACACACGAATCGCCATCTTTATGTCGTTGAATACTTTCTTTTGTTGTTGGCTGTGATTGGTGTTGTTGTTCGTGTCGAGGTTTGTTAGTCATTGGCATCATTCTTTTTTTTTTTGATTAAGAATTATTTATAAGTTGTTTTTATTACTATTATTTACGCTCTGAGTTCAGCTTTTTGCTTTTCACACTTTCGGAGTCGATAAAAGTAAAGTACCATTGGAGTGATGTAATTTACTAAACGAATTTCCTAAATTTGAGGTTTGTGCATGAGAAAGAAATCAATGTACAGTAAATATTTGATATACAAAATCCAGCTAACATCATCAGGATTAGATTGTGACTGTGTACTCGTATGCGGAAGTATCAGTGACTTCAATTTCGTAGGCTTAGAAGGATATTAGATAACTACATTGTGGAGTAAATAAGAGTAATGCTGCCGATACACGAAGGAAGCAGTCTCAACACAGTTTTAGATCAGAACTTAAAACTCTTGTCAAATGCTGAAAAAAAAAACAACCCAGAAATGTCATAAATAAATATGGGCACAAGGCCAGCAATGTCGGGGGTAAATCGATTGCATCGGAACCAATGCTCAACTGGTACTTATTTTATCGATCACCCATGGAAAGAGGAAAAGAAAAGTTAACCTGGGTGGAATTTGAACCCACAACGCAAAGACGGACGAAATGCCGCTTGGCATTTTGTTCGGCATGCTAATGATTCTGCCAGTTCGCTGCCTTAAGAATGAATAATTATAAAAAGTTTCTGTTTAAAAACGCACCATATTTTGTACATCCCCATCCGTAACTGTTACAGGTTTTTCCAACCAAGGATATTTTGTCAGTGGACGATGAAGGTAGGATATATGGGTTGACCGCAATTTGAAATTGTTTTAGCACGTCGGGTATCTTTACCAGAGCGATGTCAAAATAATGGTAATCTGTAAAAGATACAAAATATATAAAAAGGAAATTTGGAAATACAATGGCTTGGGGTTAAAAACGGAAGAACTCTTTGCCAATCAGGCGTTTGTTGGCATGCTAGACGGTCCCGTTTGAGTGAACACACACACACACACACACACACACACACACACACACACACACACACACACACACACACAGAATTAGCAATGTGTATTTATTTGCAATAACATTAAGGAGACAGTGTGGCAATAGTGAGCTACCAGACGACAAATAGAGAACGAATGACAGTAGAAGCAACATAAAAGTAGAGGGATGGACTGCTTATTACCTCCCCTGAGTAGAGAAAGTGTGAGAGGATTAACATAGGAGTTCGTCAGAGTAAGAGATTAGATTTACGTTGCCTTAAGCAAGACGAGAATTAGTAACAAACTTAAATTACTGGTGAATAACTATGGCAAACAAAGAAATTCTTATGGAGCCGTTTTGCAAAAAATATTATGAAAAAAATGTCTAGAACCATGATAATTTAAACCTTGCAACGGTTTGTAATTAACATTGTAATATTTTTAGAAATATAGTAGCATCGTTTCGATATAAGCGTGCATAATTTTCATTATACAGTTCAGTGCACAGTAAAAATTGTTATAAATAACTTTCAAAAATTTTTGCCAGCAAACATGGTTCTGTATTTTTGTATAATGTTGAGATCATCGTTCAAACTTGCCAATTATTGATCTTCGCCTTTAAGACCACAATGTAGTATTTTACTATAGAATAAAAAATGTGAAATTTACTAAGATATTTAGAAGCTTCCTAATCACATGGTTCCGGGTGCAGTCCCACTGCGTGGTACTTTGAGCAAGTGTCTTCTACTATGGCCTCCAGCCGCCTAACGCCGTGTGAATGGATTTGGTAAACGGAAACTGAAAGAAGCCCGTCGTGTATGTGTGTGTGTTTGCGTTTGTGTTTGTCCTCCCCCACAATCGGTTCTCCCTTGACAATCAGTGTTTCTGTGTTTAGATCCCCGTAACTTAACGGTTCGGCAGACCGATAGAATAAATAGAAGGCTTTAAAAAGAAAAGTGCTGGCCTCGATTCATCCGACTAAAGATTATGCAAGGCGGTGCTCCAGCATGGCCGCACTCTAATGACTGAAACAAGTGACAAATAAAAGAGAAAGGATAACATAGACGCCGCTCGGGCTCGAAAGATTGACCGTTATGTAAACCTCCTCGAGAAATGTAAAGACACAGGCTGGAAAGCGGAGCATTTTCCAATCGAAGTCGGATGTAGAGGGTTTGTTGGACACAATGTGAGACGACTGCTGTTATCGTTAGGCCTAACTCATCGTAAGGTAAATACCACCATGACCGATATCCAAACTACAGTGGAGAAGGCTAGCCTCTGGATTTGGTTAAAAAGAGACGAAGAGCGATGGTTAGAAGAATATTGAACTATATCTGATAACCAGTTAATATAGCAAGCGGGGTCTCATATCTGTGAAGCCGTCGAGGGATAGGCCCCGAAACGGCGCGCATTCTCTCCTGATGACCCCATACACTTGCTGGCTTCCGGTATGCGGAGTTCTCGACTGGTAGCGCTTGCATGTGCGAGTTGTTTGCAAAACATCTCAATGCTTTCATTTCCTCATTCCAATGAATGCACCATTTTCTAGAATTAATGCAGCTGTTGTCTCTCTTGACGACACGCACGCACACACACGCACGCACACGCACACAGACACATACACACACACACACACACACACATACACACACACACTCAGACGGACAGACACACACGCACTCAGATAGACAGACAGACACACATAAACACACACATATATATGAATGTGTGTCTGTATGTTTACAGATATAGAGTGGGAAGAAAAAGCAGGATGCACACACACACACATTTTCGTTCCATTTGTTTTGTATTGATCCGCGGCACACGGACACACGGACACACTAGATACACAAAGCGGAATGTTGGCGACATATACAGCGTATACTTATATGTCGCCAACATTCCGTTTTGTTTTTACCAGTTGGTGGGAATCGAGGATCTTATCCACATATCGAAGCATTATACCATTCCCCGGATTAATTATAATATATACATATCTGCTTCGCTTGTTATCTTCGAAATTCTTCCATTCCGTCCTGCTTTGTTCAGAGCGGGACATAGAATGGCCCTCATTAATTTAACTAATCGGATCTATGAGAATTTCCCTGATTAATTTAATTAATCAGGGCTGTACATATAATTACATTAATCAGGGCTATTCGTATTTAATTAATTTTGAGCTTCTCTTTAAGACTTTTATATAATATACATTCCTCCCTTTTTTATATAAATTATGTGTTGTGTGTAGAATATGCAAACAGACAGACATACAGACATACAAACAGACAGACAGACAGACAGACAGACAGACAAACAGACAGACAGACAGATAGATAGATAGATAGATAGATAGATAGATAGATAGATAGATAGATAGATAGATAGATGGTTAGATAGATAGATAGATAGATAGATAGATAGATAGATAGATAGATGGTGTTTTATTGATGCTGAAGAACTTTATAAACTGTTTCTCCGAGTTTCACGAAAGCGTTCTTCGGGCAGAACAATTCAATGGTTTATAGATGTTTGTAAACCATGCAGTGATAATTATTTAGTGTTTCATCAAACAAATATTTAAAGCTGATTAAATATGAAGTTATGACATTTCAGATGTAATGGAATTTGTTGGATAATACGATTGACATTTCAGAAGAATTTAAAAATGAAAAACGAGTAAAGGAAAGGCGAACAAAAGCAAATAAACCGAATCGCATTGTACTGGTACAGAATATTTGTTATATTATTTGTTATATAAAGGAGGAATGAAAAATCGGTTTAGAAATTAAGGAATTAGGAATTTTAAAACATTAGGAACGAATTAGTACTACAAATAAATGAACTTGTTATAGAGATTGAAAGAGATTGAAAGAGCGTTTGTATCAGACAACATAAAGAAAAGGGAAAACTAATTAGAAATGGGGACAGACGCTAAACGTTGATACTAGCCATACATACTATACCATATAGAGATACATGTATATATATGTATATATGCATAGGAAAGGAGAGGAAAGATTAAAAAACATGTATTGAAATGAGAAATTAGATAGAGAGTTGTATTCTACCCATAGGGTATAATGAAAACAAAAACAAGATGAACATACAAATAGAAAATCAATTATTAAAATAAGGGACGAAATACGATTTGTAACGTATGAGAGGACATGATAAGAATCCAAGGAATTCAGTCAATTTTTATTTGGAGCAATAATTTTAATGAGAGTAACTTAAAATCGAAAGCCGTATGTATAACCTGTTATATGATCGAGAGAAAGCCATGTAAAAGCCAAAAGATCGTATCGAGATGAAATATGATGATAGGAAAGAAGGAGTCGAAGACAGAATAAGAACAAAACTTACATCTTTAAAACAATAATGATAAAAACAATTTTCATTACAGAGAAATGGTACTTAATCCCTTTTGTAGAAAGGGCCACGAAATCTTTTGATTTCAAAAAATGTCTGCAACAGTTCAATTATTGAAATTGTACATAACGGCACAAACTTCAACCCAACTTTAAATATGCCATGAAAACTTAAAATCTCTACAAATTTTTGACCTCAAAATCATTGCTGATTTCTCTAGAAGAACTGACAAAAGTATTCCATCAAACCTACGTCTCAACCACTAGCCTAATGTTTTAGACTTAGAAAATACCAAAGCACCTAAATGAAGCGTACAAGAGAATATTGCTCCTTTAGACACATACAGCATCATTGGACTAATTCAAAATAAAGTCATTTGGCAAGAATTCCTTCGTTCAATGCCTTCTAACCGACGAACAGACACATTAGCAACTCACGCTGGTGCTTTTGTTACCATTACAATAGGTTTTGGTCCTCAACGCTAGCTGTTTGCTTATTACCTCGATGCAGGGCTTCCCGTCATATCCGTCTTTTCTCGTCAGAACATCGGTTCTCTGAAATGAAGTTCCTTACCACATTTCTCCACACACTCGTAGACTTGTAACTGGTCAAACTAAAAATCAACTGAATCACTCTTACCAATGTAGAAAGGTCTGCGAAGGTCACGGGCACAATCCCTTTCTTCTGTATAAAGCTATAAAAGCACCCAACCGTTTTAGAATAAATGGAGGGGTCACAAAGGACAGGGCAGACAGAACGGTGACGATGGGATGTCTTTCGTAAAAGAACTGCTTAATCAAGGAAGACGACCAAGGATGACAACCAACCAATGCATTAATTAGCTCGGTTACCCATCTAGAGCAACTCTACCAGCCATCTCTACCTGCCAACCCAACCAAGCCAACCAGGCCAGCCAACCAACCAACCAACCAACCAACAAACCAACCAACCAACCAGCCAACCGGCTAATATGCGATGTTGAATTATTATCATAAGAAATAAGCAGTCAATCAATAGAGGAACAGGTCCTGCGGTTAGGTTTTAACGAGACGAAATC
>NC_068997.1:7647232-7647621 GCF_001194135.2 Octopus bimaculoides
GGGGGGGGGGGAATGAAAGTGGAGAGAAAGGAGATGGGAAAGATAGGAAGGAGGAATGGAAAGAGGAGGAATAGTGAGAGAGTTGATATGAGAGAGGTAAGAGGGAGAGAAGAAAGGTGGATGGATGGGAATAATGAGGAGGAGGAGGAGAACGAATAAAAACAGAGAGAGTGAGAAGAGGGTGTGTGTGCGTGTGTGGGAAAGAGAGCGATAGAAGGAAATATAAAAGGAGGAAAAAGTTAGGATCGAGAGAGAGAGATAGAGAAAGAGAGAGAGAGAGACAGAGGGAGAGAGAAGGAGAGAGAGGGAGAGAGAGGGAGAGAGAGGGAGAGAGAGAAAGTGAGAGGGAGAGAGAGAAAGTGAGAGGGAGAGAGAGAAAGTGAGAGGGA
>NC_068997.1:7648943-7650618 GCF_001194135.2 Octopus bimaculoides
TGTGTGTGTGTGTGTGTGTGTGTGTGTGTGTGTGTGTGTGTGTGTGTGTGTGTGTGTGTGTGTTTAGCTGCTTTTTAGCGATTAGCCAGCTTTGATCGGGCGGTTCTATTACGAAATATGTTCCAAACGTGACCATCTCGTGTATTTGGATATCAAAGGCTGCATTAACTAATGTGTCCCTTAATTAAAACGGAAGTGAGATAGTTTAGGGATATTTCGAACGATTTTATAGTTGTACTATGTAGAGTAAAAGACGACACATGTGTAAATATTTTGAGGGTGAACGACAAAGAGAAAGTAAATAAGGAAGAAAGAAAGAAAAAAGAAACAAAGAGAAGGGACGAGGAACCTAGATGACGAACAAGGGTTTGTGGAAAAAGGAGAGAAGGTGAAAACAAGAGAAAAACGGGTAATTAGGGACAGTGATGAGAATGGTGAAAAAATAAGGGAAAAGTCGATAATTACTTGAAGGTAAATATATAAGTAACAATGAGTGGGAAGAAAGAGGAGACGGGAATTAAGAGAAGAAGGAAAAAATAAGAGATGATAAAGTGTGAGAAAAAATAGAGCAAAAAGACATCGTGTAATTAGCGAATAATGCAGAGAAATAATTTCCTTATATATAAATACATTTTATACTCGCTTCTAGGTTTAAATGCGTGTATATAAGTAAGTGTGTACATACATACATTTGGTTATAAGTAAGATGAACACAAAAAGTACTCCATCCAGTTAGAGATAAGTATCACTGACTAGACACAGTTTACAAAAGAGCTACAAATAGTTTCGTGCTTTAGCGATAAATTAAATTGTCAGATTTATATAAAATGCCATGTATTCCAAGCAATATTTCAGTTTACAGTTCCGTTATGGTAAGGTCAAGAAAAAATATCCATCGAGTGAGAGTATTGCAGTTGGCAAAAATGGCGAGAATCGTGTCTATGATCGCGAGTCACCAACTTAAATGATCGGTGATCTTGTCCGTTCAGAGGACATTCGCCTGCCAAAACAGGTTTTGTACGGGACGTTGGAGCAAGGAAAATGTCTCAAGTGTAAGTTACGCATATATTTAAAAAAAAAAACAATCTTAAAGACACACTTAAAATAATCAATGTCGATAGGAACACCTACGAAGATCTTGCATCAGATAAGGAGCTGTGGAGGAATCTGCTTGCTACAGGTGTTCGAGAACGACAGGCTTGCATATACTGAGTTGACGCACGATGCTAAATATATATGGAGAATGTGAAGCTTCATTCTTGTGAAGGGCATGAATCAGTCTTTGTCGTTTGACCAGTGTGATCGTGTCTGCTTCTCAAAGACAGGCCTACTCAGTGTCTACCAACGTGATGTCCGGTATATTCCCTCGTGCACCTTGTGTAGCAAAGTGCATGAGTCGGCCAGTGGGTTTGTTCGCCATTGTAACTTTCAACACTCAGTCGGTCAGGTTTCTGCTGGTGGTGGTGGTGGTGGTGGGGTGCTAACTTGCGGTCAGTGCAGAATGACCTGTAAGTCCCTTGTAAGCCCTCGGGGGCCATATGAAACGTCATCAGCGATAGGGAGACCAATGTTCTTTAGAGTGAAATAAGTCCAGGAAGTAGTCTTAATCGTCATGAGTGGACTTCTACCATATATGCGCATATATATATATATATATATATATATATTTATATAT
>NC_068997.1:7651743-7653670 GCF_001194135.2 Octopus bimaculoides
CTCTCTCTCTCTCTCTCTCTCTCTCTCTCTCTCTCTCTCTCTCTCTCTCTCTCTCTCTCTCTCTCTCTCTCTCTCTCTCTCTCTCTCTCTCTGTTTCTTTCTATCGCTTCCACTCTCATTCTATTCCTTTCTGTTTCAACCTCTTTCATTCTCTCTGCCATCACTTTATCTTTCGCTTTATTTCTCACTTCCATCATTACACCTTACTCCACTTCCATATTTAAACCTTTAAACTTTAGGATAGCAATCTTTATGAGCCTCGCTTTGACCCAATTGGTAGAACTGTATCGACCAGCAAATAAGGAGAAACTCACAGAGTAACAGACGGCCAAAAGTTCGCTTCGTCATATTATTTATTACTAATGTGACTTAGTAAATTATTTTTCGCTTATGTTTGTGTGTATTCATACATGGAATACGCAAACATATTGGTATGTGTGTACATACATACATATAAACATGTATGTGTGTGTGTATATATATATATATATATATATATATATATATATATATATATAATTTACGGTTCCGGTGAGGTAAGATCAACCAAAAAGTACTCCATCTAGTGAGAGATACATATCTTTTAGTGTATACTATACAAAATAAGGCCTACTAATAGTTTCTTGACATTAAGGCTCAAGGCTTGTTATAAAAATCTGCCTAACCACGTGTTGCAATGGCAAGAAACTGTTGATAGATCTTATTTCAATACAGTGTACCTTAAATACTCATTACTCTTCTCTCCATTCTCGCGAACTCATTTCACCCTTTTTGGATAGACTGGTGACGAAAAATGAATCTTCTATCGAAATGTTAAACGTCATAAACAGTGGCTTGGTAAAAGATAAAAAGCTCAACCACAATTGAGAAGGGAATTTCATGGGAAAAAGTTTCTCCTCTCTATCTGGTGGGATTGCAAAGGAGTAATTCACTTTGAATTGTTACCACCTAATGCAGCAATCAATTTTCAAGTCTACTGTCAGCAATTAGAGCATTTAAACCAAGTTTTGAAGGAAAAAAGACCCACTTTAGTGAATCGAAAGGAGTGATGTTTCATCAGGACAATGCACGACCCCAAACTGCAAAGATCACATCACAGAAGATCGAAGAGCTTGGTTGGGAAAAAATTCCTCATCCACTTTATTCTCTCAACCTTGCTCCTTCAGACTACCATTTGTTTCGTAGTTTACAGAATCATTTGGGGGACATAACTTTCGGAAGCCAGGAGGAGGTCGAAACTGACATTTCAGAGTTCTTCGTTTTGAAACCAAAAGAGTTTTACGTTGATGGGATTAAAAAGCTTGTAAATAGATGGAAGGAAGTCATAGACAATCAGGGAAAATACAATGATGATCAAATTTCAATTAAATATAACGTTTGATCACTTATTTTCTTTATTCAAAATTCGGACAGAATTTATGGGATGACCTGACAGAATAATGATTCATACGCATTTACTCATGCATGCAAATGCTTTGCATACATGTGTGTGAGCACGTTCTCACTGACAATGATGATGATGATGATGATGATGATGATGATGATGATGATGATGATGATGATGATGATAATGATACTAACCATTATACTAGAAAGTATATAAAGATTTATTCTTAATACTCAGCTTACTGGTACCCGTATTAAAACTAAGAGAAATGATTATGAACAACAGCCTTTTATTATTATTATTGTTATTTTATTTTGCTCCAAAACACTGAATGTCAAACTAACGAATTTAGTTTTCTATTTTATCGATGATCAAATAATATTGATTTCAGTTGATTTTAGTGCATTTCTTTAAAACAGTTATTATTAGCTTTACTCTTGGTTCTCACCGTAAAATATTTCCTTTCCAAAATTAAGCAAAGCAACCTATCTGCCACTTGCTCTCTCTCTCTCTCTCTCTCTCACTCTCTCTCTCTCTCTC
>NC_068997.1:7653850-7654718 GCF_001194135.2 Octopus bimaculoides
ATATATATATATATATATATATATATATATATATATATATACAAAATATGGGGGTTAAGTTCACAGGTGATGTTTGCCTTGCCTTAACGTTTGTCGTCCTCTTTAACAATTATACATACATGTATGTGTGTGTGTCTGCGTTTGAGATGTAAATGAGTAAGAATATTTGTATGTGTGTGTATACATACATATATATATATATGTGTGTGTGTGTGTGTGTGTGTGTGTTTGTGCATGTATATAGTTGCATACACACGCTACGCACACACATATACACACCCACACACACATATATATATAGTGCTCCAGTATGACTGCAACCGCATAGATGAAGCGAATAAAACAATGAAAGAAGATATATATATGTAATATATATATATAGCATACTAATTACGTAGACGCAGATCTCTCTGTTAGCAAATGGTCCGTTGATAACCAGAAATCAACACAAGTTTATTGTTCATGAAAAAACCTAATGAAGTGAATAATTAATTAAATATTTATACATTAATAAGTCTTAAACTAGCTCCTCTCAGCCGGCAAAACTGATTGCCTAACCATGTCTATGATGCTTTCTCCACAATATATTATATAAGAGCGATCCATTTCAACGCCATACTGCTAACCCTCACAAATCTGCAGCTGATGAATACGTAACGTTGAAGACATCTCCATCAATCACCAAGATTTTCTCAGACAACAAACATCAATTTCCGTTTTCACTTTCTTCAGTTGATTCCGCTCAAGCTGGCAGACATGAAAGGACGGATACTATTTTGTTATTCATCCGAGATTTTGACGCACTGACCCAGACATTCCTACTTAGACAGTCATAATGTACAAGAAGTATCGAATAATCTTTATATAT
>NC_068997.1:7654884-7656455 GCF_001194135.2 Octopus bimaculoides
GTGTGTGTGTGTGTGTGTGTGTGTGTGTGTGTGTGTGTGTGTGTGTGTGTGTGTGTGTGCTATGCTATCGTGTTCACAAAGATTTGACAGAGTAGTTAGTTAATCCTTTCTATAATAGGCCCGAGACCTGGAATTTTGGGGGGATGGGGCTAGTCGATTGCATCGACCCCAGTGTTCAACCGCTACTTAATTTATCGACCCCGAAACGATGAAAGGCAAAGTCGACCTGGGCAGAATTTGAACTCTGAACGTAAAGACGTACGAAATAACATTAAGCATTTCGCTCGGTGTTCTAATGATTCTGGGTAAACATGTAAATAATATGAATAAGTGGGAATCTAATGTTCATAATGTCGAATTCCTTCAAAGAATGTTTTGGTTTTTGAGAAATAATTCAATTAATATTTCAAAATTGAATTCTGTCCCAAGGCTTGGCAAAATGAGTTAATAACGAACTCTTTTGGTGTTATAATGGGTGTTCAGAGAAGCTATTATATAATATATATAATATAAAATATTATATAAGTAATCTAATATTGTGTTGTTTCAAAGTAAGTGTAAAATCGCCGCATTTAAAGATTTTATACTTTGCGTAGGATAATTTAGCTGAATATAGAAATTTTACATGCGCATACATGCACACATACATAATACACACACACACACGCACGCACATACACACACACAGAGACGCACACTCCCAGATAGATAGATAGATAGATAGATAGATAGATAGATAGATAGATAGATAGATAGATAGATAGATAGGTATGTGCATATGAATATACTGAGAATTCACAAAAAAAAAACAAACAACAAAAGACGAAAAAGGGTGTGTAAACAACAAACATATGTATTACTTTAACGCTCGGGAAGTGAGAATGTCTTTTACGTTTCGAGCCTACGCTCTTCAACAGAAAAGAACACAGAAATAAACAGAGAGAGAAAATAGAAAATAGAAAGAGAAAATAGAAAAGCTTTAGTGGCTAGCGATCTATCATGGCGAATGTATATGTATGTGTCTGTGTATATGTATGTATGTATGTATGTATGTATGTATGTATGTATGTTATCAATCAGTTTCATTTCTGTATTTCTTGTTTTGTATGTATGTATGCATGTATGTATGTATTTATGTCTGTATGACTTTTTGAAAGCTGAATATTTCTGATGAAATTTTCTACAAATAAGTTTCAAATGGCGTTGTGGGATATCACAACTCAAGTAACTTAATACGGGTGATAGCTTCTAAATTTATTTCTAAAAATGGATTGCATAAGCTTTTAAAAATGAAAAGATAACAAAATTAATAAAGACAATACTTGTAAATTTATTTTATCCCTTGCAAGTTCATGACTTCCCTGGTGCCTCATGTGATCTCGTTTTACTTTAATAACCATTACGAGTTTTATCGTGTAATTAGAAGGATAGGCAAGATTTATTGTGTTGATTATACTACCTCACCGCTCCCTAAAACCTAACGCCTCCTTCGACAAGGTCAACTTAGAACCTCTGTATTAGACGAATAAAGGATACAAAGGAAAATGAGATGCAGAAAAATCACAGAAATT
>NC_068997.1:7656684-7657628 GCF_001194135.2 Octopus bimaculoides
ATATATTGTTGTATTTGGGGATGGTCATATTGCCAGTTTAAACTGGCATATATAAACTGGCAATATGACCATCCCCAAATACAACAATATCTGTTTCAACACACGATTTCACATAAAAAATCTTGCAAAGCAAATATATATATATATATATATATATATACATACATTTAATTATTTATATTTCCATATATCTATAATGCTTAAAAGGCTAACTAAATGTATGTTTACGTCAGTATGTAAATATGCATATGTGTATGTGGGTGTATATATATATATATACATATATACATACATACGTACATACATTCATAGGTCTTTATATATGCATACATGTGTGTAATACATGTATGTCTTGAGTGTATGTATAAATGTAAAATAAATCTACGCCCACATATACATTCATAAACACACACACACTCACCCCACTCCATATATATATATATATATATATAGATATATATATGTATAAATATATATAATGTACTATTCCGTGATGGTAAGATATGTATATAGATATTTATATATACATATGCATATATATACATACACACGTATGTGTGTGTGTGTGTGTGTGTGTGTGTGTGTGTGTGTGTGCAGCGAGAAAAAGAAAGAAATAGGGAGTAGGTGGAAAATGGTGGGTTTGAATGACAGGGAACAATGGTTTGACGTACGTACATCTTTATGTTCGTATTACTTGCGCGCGCAACTATTATTTCTATTAGTATTCGTGTATGTACTCTTATCTCTATCTTCCTTTCTATCTACATTTCAAACTTTATCAATCTCAACATATATTCTCGTTCTCAACTGCTGTAATATAATAATGTAAAAAAAAAGTATACAATACACGCACGCATGCGCGCACACGCATATAAATATATACATTTAAACTATATCTATACATATATATATGCATATATATATATATATATATATATATATAT
>NC_068997.1:7658002-7661177 GCF_001194135.2 Octopus bimaculoides
ATATATATTGCAATGCTTCTGGAGATTTCGTGATAAATAAGAAGTGCTAGGTCAACAAAAACAAAACACAACTAAATATATTTTCGAATAATGCTTCTTGTCTCCAGTGTAATAAATATACGTGTCATTTTGTGAGATGTTATGATTTTACAAAAATTTTACCATTAAAGATATTTCTGGATAATGCGCAGCATCATCATAAGTTGGTTGTCTTTTAAATATGAAGAAGCGAAGAAAATGACAAAGCAATGGTTAACACTTTGAAATGAAAATCGTTTCTATGGAGAATTGGTTCAGTCGTTTAGATTGCTTATTTTCAAGCAAACTCAATACCAGAGTACGTTCTGAATCATCGTAATCAACAATATGGCTGAAGATTTTTACGTTCTCGGTTGTATTTCCGGTGATCGTATGCGAACTCAAGACCTGCGAGTCAATGGTTCGTAAAACTCAGATGTTACCCTTGGACAGGTCTGCATTCTTCTGAAGAATCATTGACCCAGAATGCTAGACTACGCTACACATACACGCATACATACATACATACATACATACCTACATATCTATCTATCTATCTATCTATCTATCTATCTATCTATCTATCTATCTGTCTGTCTGCCTGTCTGTCTGTCTGTATGACTGCTTATATGTCTGTCTATCTATCTATCTATCTATCTGCGTGTGTGTGTGTGTGTTTGTGTGTGTGTGTGTGCGTGTGTGTGTGTGCGTATATATATACATATGACGAGTAGATATGGATAGATTATCTCGGCGGGTACCGTACGAGCACTCATTTATAAACCGGGGTCCAGGTTAACCGTCTCGCGTAGTAAAGAGCATCTAAGACTACGTAGGGTGAGCAATCCCATTGTTATTCCCTCGATCTCTCAGTCCTGGGTTCGCTTCACCAGAGTATGAATAGCTTACTGAGTATACATTCAAGGCAGTTACCATGACTACGGAGACTGGTACATCTGCATTTCATTTCTGCAGTTAATTTTATAGTATATTTGGTTTAAATTTGTCCGACGCACTTTTCTCCTGCACAGATTCCTAGTAGTCACTACGACTTAGTTCCTAGCATTAGTAAAGGCATTTTTTACACAACCTATAGACCCTTTAAACGATAAATCGGACAACTGAAAGAATTAGCGATTACAACATCCGGTTATATTTAAATTGTCCTATTGATTCAGACGCATTTCCGAACCCTTGGTAAATCAACAAATCATTTTTTAAACTTAATATATAAAAACTTACCTGACATGTTGAAATATGGGTAGAGGATAATCTTTTCAACTGTGGTCTGTTTGTCCAACCATTTACGACCAGTCTTAACGTAGTTGATGATGTCGAGGTAAAGTCCAGAAATTGTTGTCTAAAAAGGAGAAGAGAGAAAAATATTTTACTGTATGTCGGAGAAATTTCATCTGTCTGTCTATCTCTCCATTTCTTATGAAGAAAAGGAAAAGTACCTCAAACAATAGCTGCTTCATGGTACTGTTAGTCTACCGCAAAAGATTGGACAACAGTCAAAATAAATGCAAAATGCACAAAGGTATTCTTTCATCAGGATAATGCTCGACCACATACAACAAAAATGACTTTCCAAAGGCTGGAGCAATTTGATTGGGAAACGATATCCCACCCACCATATTCGTCGGACATTGTCCCAACTGATTATCATTTATTCCGCAATCTTCAAAATCATTTGGGCGCAAAAAATATGAATTCTGTAGGCGAGGTCGGAACAGTATTGGAGGAATGCTTTTCATGACGGACAAGTGAATTTTGGAAGAGGGGCCTTGCAAGTTTACCAGATAGCTGGGAGAGCATTGTGTAAAATGAAGGAGAGTACAGTTTAGATTAAAAAAGAACTTTGTTTATCGTAATTTTGGAACATAAAAGAAGTATAAAAAACCGCATTATTTACGGGATGACCCCATATATATATATAGTGTGTTTTATGTATTCATGTATGTGCATATGTATAGGTATATTTGTTTGTTTGTGTGTGCGTATATATATGCGCATGCTTTCTTCTTCCCTTACATTTTGCTTAATGAACAGATTATTTGAAAAATATACATTAATCACGAAACTCTCTTGGTTTAGATATTATTTGGTAAATCCAGCGATATAATCATAAGCCAGTCTATATAAAAGCAAACACCTACACTTTGGAGCGGTTTGATAAGAGGCTTGAACGAAACTCTCGGCCTTTTACTCACTTCGTAACTTCTGCTGATTAAAATGATAAATATACTCATGTCCTGAGTTCTAGGTATCCTGTTTGTACCGCCAACCCGACATGTATTCACACACAGACACACACACGCGCATATACACATGTACACATATGTACACATGCAAATATTTACATACATACATAAATACATATATATATATATATATATATATATATATAGATATATATATATATATATATACAGACGTATGTATGTATGTTTGCATGTATGTATGCATATATGTATGTATGTATATGCATATATAGAGGGGGAGAGAGAAGAAGAGAGAGAAGAAGGAGAGAGTAAGAGAGCTGTTATATGATCTTATAAACACATCAACCAGATAAATCATTCGAGGACTGTTCTGGGATCGAACGTGGGATGCCTTCGTATAGTTTCAAGTAAACGTGAATTCATATTCATGGGAGATGCAGAGGATGTTGAAGTAAAAGTGAGGTGGGAGGGGAGAGAGCAAAAGTGACTAACAGTTAGAGCAGAGTAATTGATCGTCTGCTTTGATCGTAAATAAAAAGCTTAAAGGAGAACAAAAAAGAGAGAATAAGATCATGCGATATTTAGAAATAATTTTTCTTTCCCGAGGAATATCTTGTGATATCTGCAATTCCCTCTTAGAAACTTCATTGATCTCATTCATATTACAACCCAGTGAGTGACAGAAAGATTCTTATCTTTCTGACATTGGCCTTACTAATGTCAGTAGGTTTCATTGAAAATTCCTGGCATCAGAACTCCTAATCGATCCTGTCTTGGCGTTAGCATATCATCTCTGTTGTTAAAGTCACATTCTTAAAACTAACTTTTCCATCAATAGTCAGGAATTTGCAGCACCATTCAGCAAATTTACATTCTGTGCAAGCTCCAGATTAAGCCAGAATTGAAGCTGTACTACCCTATATATATATATA
>NC_068997.1:7661635-7665105 GCF_001194135.2 Octopus bimaculoides
TATATATATATATATATATATACACACACACACACACACATACGCACACATATTTATATATATGTATATATACATATACAAACATAGTATATATATATATATATATTGTGTGTGTGTGTGTGTGTGTGTGTGTGTGTTTGTGTAAGTATATATGTACGCACATTAGATCAAAATTTCTTATGAATTCGATGATAAATATTTCTCTTCAGACTAGTCAAACAAAAGCCGCCATAGCTTCCTGTTAGCTAAAATAAAATCGGTGTTCGACAGAGTTAGAAGTTCTAAAACCACAGGCATGCACGACCACATAATCCCATACAGAAACGAACATTTTCATTCATTTATTCATTCATTCCTTCACACACATACACACACAAACGCATGCATACGTATATATGTATTAATTTGTTAAAAAAGTGGCGACTATTAGGTTCATTTGCTGATCATTTGAATAAAAAGCAAATATAACAAAACGCACGTCATTCAAAGCTAAATTATTTCACGAGAAAACAATCAACCTAACAAACAGCAATTGTTGAATGCGGATGAAGAAGGGTTGAGGATCCTAATTTTGTTCTCCGGTGTTGAAACAAAAGACATATAACTGAGTGTTCTCCTGTAATAAAGATGGCACCATGTGACACAGTAAACCAGACGTTACTGTGTTATTTCACAGCAAGATCGTCCACATCAAAATAATAAGTGTTCTGAGAGGCAGAGAGACAGAGAACAAAGAAGACAAACATTAGAAAAGGCTTCAAATAACTGATTATTTCGTTTTTATAACTCCCACTGCAAGATGGACTTTGTTAGATTAGAGTTGATAAGAGACGCATTCGGTTTATGTCGACATTGATTAACAAAATCGGGTGGATGTTTTACGACACAGTAATATTCCTATATTTTGGGAAATTGTCACAATTATTTTGTGCACTTTTAATAACTGAAATGTAACATCTTGTGTGTAGTAAAGGTGTGATCAAAAGCAAAACAATGAAAGAGAGCCATCACGAAATTGAAAAACTGAAAAAAAAAAAAAAAAAGACTGTGGCTTGCAGAAAAATTGCCAATTATTTTTACATGTTTATCACATGCGACCAAACGTGAGAATGATGAGTTTAACCAGAACGTAACGAAGTTAGATCCATCACTTTCCAGAAGTTTATGATTTAAATATATATGAGCATGTCTAGATATGCAACTATATGCATGAGAATACATACATAAAGCAAAACATACAAATCTTCACGTAAACATGCATACATACAAACAAAAATACCCTGTTGTTGATGTTGAAATTCCAATGAAAGAGCCTTGGATCTAGGTTAGAAACTGGTTCTTTCTCTATTGGCAAGAAATCTTGAAATAAAACTGAACAATGACATACATACATATACCTAAGATAAACGCGTACAAATATACGCACGTAGTACAGTCACCTCATTTCCTTAATACAAATCTAAGATACACATACATGTATAATCGTGGCTGTCGTAATACAGAAAGTGGTATACTGTAAACACAGTCGAAATCTCTTAAGTCTCAACTAACGATTCGCTAAGGATAGATTCACCACAGCAAAGCACTCTACGCGACTACTTGATGCAATATTTATAGCGCAGAACTGGTTTCATACATACATACATACATACATACATACATACATACATACATACATACATACATACATACATGCATGACTACCGAGTAGATGTCAAAATTCCAACAGAATTTTGCTTTTGAATTAGAAACCGATTACTTATTGTGAAATTTAATAAGATGAGATATAAACACACACACACACACACACACACACACACACACACACTCTCTCTCTCTCTCTCTCTCTCTCTCTCTCTCTCTCTCTCTCTCTCTCTCTCTCTCTCTCTTACACACACACTCTCTCTCTTACATACACACACACACACTCTCTCTTACACACACATACACACACACTCTCTCTCTCTTACATACACACACACACTCTCTCTTACACACACACATACACACACACTCTCTCTTACACACACTCACACAAGCACACTCACACACACGCTCTCTCTCTCTCACACACATGTACAGACATGATTATGTATGAATGAACATACGTATTTTGATTTAAAGAGGCTTTACAAATGATTGCATAGATTGTACAAGTTCTGTCTGTGTGTCTTGTGTACGTGTGTATCTGTGTACGTGTGTATCTGTGTACGTGTTTATGTGGGTATGTGTTTGTGTGTGTGTGTTTATGTATGTTTATTTAAGAGACGTATTTAATTTAATCTTTTTAAATATTAATATGTGAAACAATTTTTATGTAGCAAGAGATTTCATATCAATGAATATTTTATTGATCGACAAACAGCGAGACAATTCCTATGGAACCGAGATGAAGTTTGGAATTTGTAATTGAAGATGATTGGGATATTTACCACTCAAAATGAAAAATGGTTACAAGGAGATAATTGATGTTAATTGTTCCAAAAATTCATCTCTAAATATAATGTTATATCTAATAACTTCCATTCTTTCGGGGGGGGGGGGAATAAAGAAAGTATCGGTCCAGGACGGTGAGATGGCGAAATTGTTCGAGAACAATCCGTTACGGTTCCATACGTTCTGTTTTCAAACCGCACCTTCCGTCTCCGGAAGCAGTAAACACGTCTGACAGGAGTTGAAAACCTGACTAGGAGAAAGAAAACTCTGGAGTTAAGCCCGACTCAAGCATGTTAGCAACTCGAGATGATTATTGCCAATTAAAATTAACACATGAAATGGCAATCAGCCAAGATGAAGAAAGAATACTTTCATGTATAGACGGGCAGCGCGCAAATTTGCGCCAAGAAGCGAAAAATTGACTTTAAATAATAGAAAGAAATCAACTTACCCCAATGGTTTTTGCTTCAAAAGAAGCTACCCACTGGTCAGCAGATATCAGCTTGTTTCTGTAAAAGCAAACAAAAATGGAGAAGTCAAAATAGAAAGTATGTAGAAATTGTACCTTTTTGTTGGTCTATAAAAGATTTTGGTATTTTATGTGTGTGTCTATGTGTCTGTGTGTGCATTTATCATGTGTATGTATATATGTATGTGTATGTATGTATATACAATTACGTGTATGCACCAATTCGACGGGTTTCTGGGCAGCTTCGGGGAACTAAATTCAATTCACACAGCATTGGCCAACCCTAAACAATAGTAAGTGACATTCATCAAGGTTTCGTGCTCTGCAATGGAACCGGGAACCCCACTTTTGTAATGCAAACGTTTTAAAACCCTGTCATCTCTGCACCTAAACATCAGTGACTAAACTGAGGTGAAGCAGAATTGCTCCAGCAGGGACTGGAAACCGAACTAGATAGTGACCTGTCCATTATAGTTTTATTTCATGTTTTTTTCTTATTACTTTTTTTCATCAGCATTCACCGCAGTCATCTAGCAAGGAAAACAGGAAAATATAATTATTTCCT
>NC_068997.1:7666224-7667488 GCF_001194135.2 Octopus bimaculoides
ATTATCTCTTTTATCTTTTAGTCATTGGACTGCGGCCATGCCGGTGGCACTGCCATGAGGGGTTCAGTCGTTTTTGCTGAGCCACTTAAATCAATTACGGGGATGTAAACAAACTGACACTGGCTGTCAAGCTGTGAGAGGACAAACACAACGGCACACACACACACACACACACACACACACACATACACACACACACACATACACATGTATGTATGTGTCAGGCTTCCACTCAGTTTCCACCAACCAAATTTACTTACAGGTCGGTCCGGGCTATAGTAGAAGACACTCGCTCAGTGGTATTGAACCTAGGACCACGGGGTTGGGAAGCAAACTTCTTAACTATACAGCCATGCCTGCGCCTATAGTTATTAATTAATAACATTTTGATTATTTCGGGATTTGCATAAGACAATGCCTGGCATGTTTTGGTCCTTCTGTGATGTCATCCTCGGTGAAGCACAAACCTCGTCACACTGACCCTGGTAGTGATAGGTGGGGGGATCGCTAAATAAATGTACGACAAATCACACTGGCTGGCGTAGGAAACTGGTCAGACAACTGACAGATGATATTGTGACACAGGTGGTCTGTTGGATTTTCGTTGGATCGATTCCTGATTTCTTCGACAACCGATCGAAGGAGCAATAATTTCATTGCGATATGATCAATACACTAAAGTCTTAAAATATTCATTCTTTGGAGCTGCAAGTAGATTCCATAAGTAAGTACAACTTATCAATGTTTGCCTCTAGTATTTCAATAGCGTGCAACATTGAATTTAAACATTTTCACTTGTATAGTGTGAAAATTAAAATTTTATGTATAAAATATTACATATTCAGTCTACACGTAAACATTATAAATTCATATACGAAAACATTATTTATACAATTTTACATACACAGCGAGTACAATATACACCTGAAAACATGTTCACTTGTATAGTTTCAAAATGGAAGCATTCTAACTGATTGTGTTGTTGAAGATAAAGTACATTGCAATGACATTTTAAATGGTGTCTCGACATAACAGTTGGGATTGTTCTGTTCGTGATAAAAAGCGCAAAGATATACATACACACATACATACATATATATATGTATGTATACACACACACACACACACACATACACAGACACACACACACACAGACACACACACACAGACACACACACACACACACACACACACACACATATATATATATATACATATATATACACACACACATATAAATATATATATATATACTCGTATATAT
>NC_068997.1:7667722-7670108 GCF_001194135.2 Octopus bimaculoides
ATATATATATCTTTTATCGAGTTTTGCTTCTTGTGTTCAATAAGTTCTATACGGCAACGAGCATAGCAGAAATATATTTACCCTTGAGAAGGTTGATTTCCAGCACTTTTACTTACTTCAGCAGTATCTTATTGAACAACAGCTGTGAATTTACAACGTGTTCCATGGTTAAAAATAATTCCTACCTAAATTAATCTAATTACCAAACAAAAGACAAACTGGAAGTAAATTAAACGGATTCTTATTGTCATCTTGACGATGATAAAACCAGATTATTATTATATTGACAGAGCAGAGGTGTTACTCCAGGAGACACGAGATTCTATACAATATCATTTTAAATAAGAGGAACTACACACACACAAACACACACACACACACACACACTTTAGACTGGTGGAAATCTATATAGCAGTATTAACCGCTTGAATTCTTGAGTCTTCTGGTTATTATTATGATGGCATAAAGTTCAACTGCCAACGGTATTTAAGTACGAGTTTTTACTGTCTCTGTTCAAATCCAGCGAGATCAACTTTAACTTTTATTGACTTCGTGATCAGGAGAGTGGTCAATCCTGAGAAGTACCAGTCGAAGACTGGAATCAATACAAATGACTGTTTCCTCCCAACAAGGGAAACAGAAAATTTAAGAGAAATATTCATTCTTTAATTTATTTTAAAACTTTGGCCTAATAAATCCCCTAATATTTAATTCTAACTGCTAATCCTAAATAATTTGACCTTCAACTAGCTCCTCTATTCACGACTACCTACACATCCATAGCCCCATTGCTAAAAATAACTCTACAACCACTGACCTTAGCCATAGAGCGGACACAATCATTTACTACTAGATTTCCTCCCTAACCTCTATAGACTAGAAGAATCCCCCTAGCACCTACTATTCCCTTTAAATTCCTTTCATTTTGTTCTATTTTGTTTATTTTTTACGTTATCCTCCTCCTACTCCTCTCTCTTATCTTCTTGGCTATCTTTGTACACTATATTATTAGATACTATATGTTTATATACCTTTCTTTATCCTTAACACCAATCCTTAACTTCCCCATTCATTCTATCTACCTCTCTTTCTATCAATTTACTTTTCTTTCTTTTTATCACTTAATAGCCACCTCGGCTACTATTCCATTGTTGAATGTTGATATTTTCGCGTCTTTTTTCTGGATGTCTACAATATCAGGACTTTAACCCACATGGATTTACGCAGGATTGCACCTACGGGCTTATGGACTTATTTCTACAAGATCGGAAAGTTGAACTGTGAACTTGTATATATATATATATGTTACTTTTTGGCCATATAATGATACGTGCTTTTCTCCTGATTATCTACTCCTTCCTCCTTTTACTCCTCTTTCGACGTTTCCCTTTTTCCGACGAAGAACTATGCTCATTTCCACTCCTATTCTTCTATCTAAAATTTTTTACTGAGCGTCAATTTAATATATTTACTGTATACATCGTTTTAACTATTGCAGCTTTCTCCAGATCTTTTCATTTTTAATTTTACTACGTATATATATATATATATATATATATATATAGTAAAGTTTCTTTGTTTATTTATAGGCACTACTCAGAAGTGCTCAGATAAAGGACTCGATACGCAAAGGTATCAAAAAATGTTATGGAGAATTTCAGATGGATTCAACAATATATTTATACATATTCTGCCATGGATCGATGCATATCAGTCTTAAAATATACCAATGTATCAGTCGTTAATATATATATATATATATATATATATATATATATATATATATATATATATATATATATATATATATATACATCCATACATACACTAGCACTGTGACGAGCGAGATCTTACGTAGAAATAGATCACGAGATAAAGAGTTAATGGAAATATTCTAATAATATCATGGAATTCTATCCAGAAAGGTAACATCTGTAGAATTGGTTCATGGGTTTTTCAATTTTTACAATATTTTCTGAATGTATCGATACTTTCCTACCGAACACAATATTCCTTACAAAAGCTTATAAAACAAAGTTAATACGCAGTATAAGCTTGTCAACGAGTGTATCTCTATATGTGTAAACCCATCCTGTTAGAAATAGCAGCTAAATCTTCCTGAAATTGCATCTTATAATTGCAAGAAAGGAAACGCTTTAGAGAAGTGTTCTCAGATATATATTATGATCAATGTGTGTTCAAAGCTATTAAACCTTTGATCATGTATGTACTGAATCGTAGTTGGGCAGTTCGATGGGACAAGCAACAACAACAAGATCTACGATGTCAAAAGAAAGCACGCAGGGCATCCATCATTCACACACACACACACACACACACACACACACACAAACACACAGACACAAGCACACACACAAACAAACAG
>NC_068997.1:7670118-7672553 GCF_001194135.2 Octopus bimaculoides
ACACACACACAAACACACAGACACAAGCACACACACAAACAAACAGCACACACACACACACACACACACACACACAAACATAGAAAGATACACATCCACACACATTTCGCGCACACATACTGACAGCCAAATATACAATAACACAAACCCACGCCCGTATAGTTAACTCATACACACACACACACACATATGCACACACTCATAGATGTGATGCTTACATACATTCTATGAGCCCGCTTCACAGACACTCATACATACACACATACATGCGCTTTCATCTCAAGCATACACACTTTCATCACTACACACACTCACCTGACTCGCAAGCATGCATACACCCCCACCCCCCACAAGCCCCCCCACACACACACGCACATGCATACACACACACGCACATGCACATACACGCACACACACACACGCACACACACGTATGCGCTCATGAATCACACACACTTCCACACCTGAGCACTAGCTTGAAAATAACTCATATACAAACACATACTTCGGCTTGGGGAATTTTACTTCCTTAGTTAACCACTACGCACACACACACACACATACACACACACAAACACACACACAAACACACACACAAACACATTCACACACACACAAATACACACACACTTACATTCTTCCTTCCAAATATCCACATTCACAGATACTCACCAGACATGTACACACGCAAAAATACAATTTATATTATGCCAAAGCACACATACAATGCAACAAAATCGCATACACTTTTCAGACACATACACATTTCAGACACATACACGTCAATGTGTCTCAAACATACTTCTGCGTTTTGGATAAAAAAACAAAACGTCGTATGTTGATTTAAACACAGACAGGAACTAAACACGAATTTTAAATTGTAGATACAAAGAGAAAAATCATAACTGCTCGCCTCAGTTGTAATGTATACACACACACACACACGCACGTACACACACATACACACACAGATGCACACATACACATGGCCATAGTAGTTTCCCAAACGTGTTTGCATGTGCAAAAATACAATCGGTACAGACATATGGACATATGTCTACACATACGCCAATGAAACGTACAGGTTGAAACTAGGAATAAAACTCAGGCACTTACCGTCAGAGGTTTTCTTATTTCTTTACTGCCCACAAGGGGCTACACACAGAGCAGACACACAAGGACAGACAAACGGATTAAGTCGATTATACCGACCCCAGTGCGTAACTGGTACTTATTTAATCGACCCCGAAAGGATGAAGGGCAAAGTCGACCTCGGCGGAATTTGAACTCAGAACGTAGAGGCAGACGAAATACCGCTAAGCATTTCGCCCAGCGTACTAACGTTTCTGCCACCTCACCGTCAGAAGTTTTCTATGCACTTATACTGCACACATACGCATGCATACACACACACACACACACACACACACACACACACATAGCGGTCCATACACGCACGCACGCACATATACTCAACATACATGCGTCAATATTTTCTGATGCCCGACATACTCATCAATACATATCTCACAGATTTTCACAAATGCACTTACATCCATTTCCTTATCAGCCTATCTGGTGTCACCTTATAAAAGGGCGTTATGCCCGGCTAATACCGCTTTTCCTTTATCTTCACTGCCCTCTCTTATCTACTTCCGTATGTTTCACCTCATTTTGCTTTTCTTTCTGATGAAGGACTAACGATCAAAACGTCATAGGCACTCTTCTGCCTTGATACAAACGTTAAACATTAATCATCATACCATGAACTTGTGTTGTGTTTTTATTAGTTTTATTCTTTTTCTTTACTTAGATTTGTGTGTGTTTGTGTGTATGCATGCGCATCCATAGGTATGCATGGGCATATATATATATATATATATGCATCGGTGTGTATGTTTGTGTGTATGCTTCTGTGTGTGCACGTGTGTGTGTGTGTGTGTGTGTGTGTGTGTGTGTGTGTGCTGGAAGAACATAGACAACAGATATATAAAAGGAAAGTACTCGGATGTACAGTGGGTCATAAATTATATTTTAAACTAAAATTAGAGTTAAGTTATTTGCTTTTGGTTTGCAAGCAACAATCAATTTAGTAAAGACCGAAAGTGCGCGCGCGTGTATATGCGTACGCCCTGATGCAGTACCAGGCAGTGGCTCTCATGGCTTCTGACCTTAACTGATTCAAAGTGTTATCATGTACATTGTTTTGTCTTGGTATAAAAGATGGACTACAACAAATATTCTACTTAGTACTACACGTTTGCTTGTCAGTTGTTTGACCTTAACCTGTTGAGCATGTCCCTTGGTAGCTGACGATATGTGCATCTCTGATCACAAGCAGTAGTAGTGGAGAGAGAGCATCATAGCCATGTGTTGAGAGGAATTCTTTGGGGTTTGAATAATTCACCTTTGGAAACATGGGTGTTTTGCTCAAC
>NC_068997.1:7672563-7677680 GCF_001194135.2 Octopus bimaculoides
TTTACCCCAGTGTCACTTTGATGGCATGCACTGCTCCCTCACTCAATAATAATAATAATAGTAATAATAATAATAATAATAATAATAATAATAATAATAATAATAATAATAATAATAATAATAATAATAATAATAATAATAATAATAATAATCAGCTAAATTAAACGCAAAAGAAACAGACAAAGCAAAATCCCAGCAATGGCTGAGAAGCTCAGGACGCAAAGCAGAGACTGAAGGATTTTTAATTGCTGCACAAGACCAAAGCCTCCCCACCAGAAATTACCAAAAACATATAATGAAAAGAAACATAACAAGTAACTGCAGAATATGTGGAGATGGACAAGAAACAATAAATCATATTATCTCTGGCTGCCCAGTCCTGGCTAAGAAGGAATATATTCACAGACACGACAGAGCTGGGACCTATATACACTGGAAGCTATGCCAACACTATGGAATAACAACAGAAAGAAAAGTAAATGTATATATGTGTGTGTGTGTGTGTGTGTGTGTAGCGAGAGAGAGAGGTAGAGAGAGTACGTATATACATACACGCGCATTCTCTCAAACCGACAGACACACACACACACACACTGACGTACACGCATGCACATAGACATACACACATACGTACTTCACTGAGCCTGTGCTTCGATGCGTACTTACGTTTCTATTAATGTAAGAAAGCTTTACAGAACGGAAAAATCTCCAGGCGTGTTTATATTTTTCTCTTTAAATTTCTGTTATTTGAAAGACAATTATATTTCCAACTCTGGTTTTCCATTAAATTAACGTATTTCTCCAAGTCATAGCTCTAATTCTATCTGTGTTGTATCTGTGTGAATTAATTGCTTCATATCTTTTGATTGATTTCCTTTCAGGATTTATTCTCTTTTGTTTTTTGCTCTCCACGTACTTTTGTCTCTTTTATAGAAGTTTTGCATCTTACACGAATCGAAGATCAGGAATTGGTGAGATATTTGTTGTCTGTGAAGAATGGTGAAGATGGAAGATGTGAATGTACATAGGCTTCTATGTATTTATATTGGATATGTGTATGTGCGTGTAAGTGTGTGTGTGTGTATGTGTGTGTATGCGCATGTATACATGTATGCGTACGTATAAGTGTAAATATGTGTTATGAGTTTGTGTGTGTATGTGTATATATATATATATATATGTGTGTGTGTGTGTGTGTGTATGTGCACACATACACACACACTATTTTCATGCATAACCGTGTTTGTGTCCTTTTTTGTGTTTTTTATTTTTTATTCGAAGTTTGCTGTTTGAACCCATTTCAAATGATGACATGTAAGTCAATGATTAGGCGTGGAATATAACAGCTACACGTGTATGTATGTGTGTGTGTGTGTGTGTGTGTGTATGCAGGTATATGCATGTATGAGAAAGAGAGAGTGTATGTGTGTGCATGTGTGTGTGTGTGTGTGTGTCTGCGCGTTCGTGCGTGTACATGCATCCTTACTTTACATAAACATTCTTTTCTACTCTAGGAACAAGGCCCGAAATTTTTTTGGCGGGAGGGGGCAGTCGATTAGATCGACCCCAGTACGCAACTGGTACTTAATTTATCGACCTCGAAAGAATGAAAGGCAAAGTCGACCTCGGCAGAATTTGAACTCAGAACGTACTGGCAGACGAAATACCGCTAAGCATTTCGCCCGGCGTGCTAACGTTTCCGCCAGCTCACAGCCTTTTCTAGCTCGCTGCCTCTACATAAACATTGCATGCCTGGAATACTGTCGTAACGTGGAATTCCATATCGCGATGCCTATTTTGCCAATTACTTTTATGTTATAATTTCAGACAGCTTTTTTCAATATATAACAACCACTTAAGAACGTTAATAAGTAAGTAACGTGCTAACCACAAACAATATTGGCTACTCTCTGGGTGATGGGAGGTGATTTATTTCGAGTTACCACCTCCTTCACTGCAAGTCACTATCTTCAGCGTCTGCTGAAAAAGATGAAGAACTTACTCGAAATTACTTATCATTTACGGCCCATCATCGTCTTCTACACCTCAGTGTATACACTGACCTCGTTATGAATTCAATTCATTTTATCTCTGTCATTTTTATGTTACGATAGTAATTGGAATCTTATATTACAGTTATGATTAGAATTGTTATAAGCAAAGACTTGTAGATCTTTCTCTAGAAGTGCCATCTCTTTAGTCGCATACTTCGCAGTCATCTGAAACGGAATAAGTGAAGCTTATTTTGATCTACAATTGGTTCTTGATCCAAGGACATCAGCTTCTCGTTGCAAAAACTTTTCCATATGTGACTAGAGCAACTCGACCACATCATCTTTCTACATAACCATAACATTTTACTAAACCTGATGCAGATTTTTTGATAGTAGAAAACCTGACACGGATAAAAATTGCATTTCATCCAATGATTCGGTATCCATAATACTGACCATTTCCCCAGAGCTCTCTAACTTTTGCTTTATCACCCGCTATGTATTGCTTTATGGTTTGTTTCAAAGTTCTCAGATAATATTTGTTGAAGTTACCATCGACATTTTCATCCATTAAATTAGAAGTTGTGTTGTTGGAGATATAATTCCGATCTCACATCACCAGAAAGATCATCTAAGTTTACTGAGTGGTTTTATGTATTGTCTAAACAAGGATATCAAATTCGTTTGGCTTTGCGGACCAGATTTAAACGCATTAAATGTCCCTCGGGCCATATGATGACAGTTATTTCCCCCAAGCCCCAATTCTTAATATAAGTCAAAATAATTGAATAAATGGGTCAGTATACATTTTAGCAACTTTATTCACAGAAAATGAAAAGAAAGATTATGTGACATCAGCAAAGTTTGTGGGCAGAGAGGGATAAGGAGATAGAATGTGTCCAAATGAATACATACAGCTCTTGGGAAGACTAATGATTGATAGAAAACTTGCACGGCTTGAGTTACGAAACCTTTCAAGCTCTTTCATGTACTTAAAATCCATTCAGCCGAACGCGTCCGTATATTTGAAGAAAAAATAATTCTCGTTTGATTCTGCATGTATGGACAAAGTGAAAGAGAAATAGATCTCATCTTTTCGTATATGGATTCGTGTTTCTTTTTTGGTTGAGATAATAAAATATTCTCTTAGGTACATTGATCCGACTAATTGCAACCAGTGTCAATCACAACTCTAGTCGGGGTCCGATTCTGAACGTATGAAAGTGATTTATATTTAGGAGAATATTTTGGAATTAAAGAATACTACTAAAATTTCGTTTAAAACAGTTGAGCCCGAAATCAGGTTTAACATGGCTGCGGTCTGTGTGTTTAACAGAATCTTGTTTTAAAAGAGTACTGCTTTGCTGGAAATATCAATAATTGGCACTGTACTTGTCTACAGTAGAGCAACGTTCGTAAACTCATCATGGAAACGATTTGTACTCACTCAAGCTTCTTTTTTTTATTTGGCGCCAAGCGTAGACATTAAAAGCATTTTTCTGCTAATACATTGATATAAACCGAGAGTTAAAATTTATATCATCAGTAACATTTCTTCCGACAAGAACAGTTAGAGAAATGTTTTGGAAGCATTAAAGCCAGGTGCTCATTTTTCGTTAGTAAAAATATAAGTCGAATCAGGGAAGCGCCACAGGAATGTCTTGTTTCATTAACATTGTATACTTGATGTAGTCTCCTCTTGCAATCATTCCGTTCAGCCTCTGTATGCCGCTTTAGCAACTCATCCACATCCGATATCCAACAGAGTATTAAATTCGTTATAAATGCTGAATTTTCGCGGTCCCATTCTTTTCGTGTATTTCATCATTGGAAATATTAAAAAATTATTGATTTGCTATTTGCTAACAGTTTCAAAAGATTTTTACAAAATGAATGAAAGCAGATCTTTGTTGCAAAATTCACCAGACCCATTCTAACGAATCAACTCTCCGTGTATTTAATTCATTTGATCCGCTTCATACAATGGTTGTGAATTTTTAACTGCCTCGCGGGAAGACACATAAATCTTGAGAACAGTTCGCTGAACAATGTAACTAAGCGGAGTTATGTGTGACATGTAGGAGTTCTACTGTATAAATTGATTTTAAGCTTTTGTAGAAGACTCATTAGAATTAGATGCAATGTTGTAAATAAAAAGAAAAATATGAAGTTGAAATTATGAAACAAGACCGTCATTAAAATCTTTAGCATAAAACTATTTCCAATAATGAAAACAAATGATGGAGAAGAGAAGAGCATGAAAACAGCGAGCAGAAAAAAAACCAAAGCCTTCTGGAGTTTAATGAGTAAACGTTTCGATCAGTTTGGTAGATGATATTGACCAAACAAGATTACAATAAGATAGATGCTGCTTTCTTTCTCACAACAATTTCCAGTCAAATCTATATTCGGAGAAGGGTTTAGAACAAAAAAATTAAAAAAGCATCTGATGAATTTTATACGTTTATATAAACACGCGCTCACAAGAGAGAAGCAGCGAAAAAGAGACACAACGACTCTCAGAAAAAATTCTAAGGTGCATATTACGTTGACCATCACCATTTTATCTACGTTCGCTAAGCCTGGTGGCTGCCCTTTCTTTCTTCTGTCCCCTACTTGCAAGTTTACAGAGTAGTAAATAGTAAAACTACGAAAGGGAAAGAAGAAAATGCCTCATTATACGAGAGAAAGTATTGAAACGATACTCTCTATCAGTTGATTTTAGTTTATTGTGTTGGGATGCGAGGATAACAAAGAAAACGCGTGCCTGAATGTGGATCAAAATAAACCGAAATATCTTTGGCGATATCATGACAGGCAATTACGGCTGGAAGGAGTGCTAACTGTCAGGAATTCCGAAATCGTTGGGGTACACTGTGTAACTATGTATATATATATATGGTAGTAACAGAGAAAGAGGAATTTCGATTATCCCTACGTGGTGAGTTGTAATATGTATATAAGAAATTTAAAAAAGGAAAATACACACACTTTATATAGTTTTAATATAATTTTTAATATATCGACCGGTTTCGCTTTCGCTATTCATGATATTATGGTTTACTTATTTGAATATGTATTTTCTTAATTATAAGGCACCAAAAGAGAATGACCCTCCCCCAG
>NC_068997.1:7678103-7680284 GCF_001194135.2 Octopus bimaculoides
TATATATATATATATGTATGTATGTATGTATGTATGTGTGTATATATACATACATGTGTGTATGTATGTATATGTATATGTATATGCATGTATGCGCATATAGGATAATATATTATTACTTTAGTTTATCTGAAAGCCAATTACATTCTCACTTCAGTTTTCCATTAAATTAATATATTTCTCCAAGTCAGAACTATATTTCCATTCATTATGTTTCTATGAATTAATTACTTTTATTCTTTATTGATTTATTTCTATATTTTGCATTTTTATTTATCTATTCTCCTCTTCAGATATGTTTAATTGGTGACATATTTATTGGTGTTGCGAAAATAGATTTGTGCGCACGCGTGTGTGAGTGTGTGTATGTTGTGTATATGTTTCCTGATGAAGGGACATTGTCCACATGGTTTGTAAGATTTTTTATTAATTTTTCTACCAGCGCATGAACTCTGGAAATGGCCGTAGAAAGTGAACTTCTTCCAACTGTATTATATACCTTATATACCGTTGATATATTTTTTAAAATCCACCGAACTCTATGGGTCTTTTAAGTGAATCTCTTAACCGGTCTTCGTTTTAATACACACACAAAAAAAAGGAAAATAATGTTATCACTTCTCTTTTTCTCACACTTCCTTTCAAACGTATCCCACATGGGTCTTATTTACATGTATTTTTATGTATATTTAAACATATACTCTTTTATTCTTTTACTTATTTCAGTCATTTGACTGCGGCCATGCTGGAGCACCGCCTTTAGTCGAGCAAATCGACTCCAGAAATATAACAAAATAACGTCGGTAACTTCTGCTCGTAGTAGTAGTAGTAGTAGTAGTAGTAGTAGTAGTAGTAGTAGTAGTAGTAGCATATAGTAAGACTATTCCAGGAAAAATGGTGACTGTACTCTGACAATAATTATGCCAGCAGTTACGCCTCGCTGCAAATATCGTATAAGCTCGCCCTGTAAAACTGGGTTTTTTTTTTTAATACGCAAATCTGATTGGAAAGATCTATGTTGCTGCCATCACTCAAAAATCCGGGAAACGTTTCATATAATTTTATTGGTCAGATATTTGCTGACGTCATTATTCAATCTGTCAAATTTCCGGTTGCTGTTTACAAACAGATCCCGATTGAGAATCAAAGTGTAGACGTGCTACACGTGCATATGTGTGTGTGCATGTCTTTATGTGTTTCATGTATGCATGTGTGCATGTATAAAGCTATACTGACCCGTCGAGACTGAAGCAGTGAGCCGCTGTAAGTAACCAAACTTCGTCTATAAGTGTGGCTCCACAACTGCGGATGCTAGGTTCGTTGTCTTCTGGTGTGAAGTAAGTGGCTGACAATAACACTAACCAGGGGAACTCCTTATTCTGAACAGCATTACCACCGATTATCGAACTGACAAAAGCTGAAAAGAGATACGCATTTACATGAGGTTTTAAGTGCCTCCGGCAGGAGAGCAATTCAAACTAAATGCATGGCTATTGAATGAGTATAATTATAGAAAATATTTAAACTAACATTTTCACCAAACACCTATAAATATTTCTTTTAAAAATGACTTAAACAAATCGTAGCCCAAATATTTTTCATTTAAAATAATTAAACTCCATGCGGTGCAAAGAAATTAATGAAAACACAAATGTCTTAACGTCATCGCTTGCCCAAACGAATAGACAATTATCATTCAAAAAGCGGAAGTCCATACCAACTTTCTAACGGAAGTGAGGTTGTACACAAAATAATATATGACATATATTATACAAATATTATACAAATATATTATACAAAATAATATATGACAACCACCTTACAAACTGCAAAGTATCGACTTAACCTCCATTTTTTATTAAAACTAATCATTACTTGAAGAGTAGAGATCACTCCATATTTCTTTTCTTAACGTAACATTATTTCCCTAAATGAGTCACTAACTTTTACAATTCTATCTCCAAATATTCCAACCTCATTTATTATTCTCCTGTATCTAATAACGTGACTGGAAAACACGTTTTGTTTGCGCCAAAGGAAACGATGCAATACGCAAATTGAAATTATCAATTTTATTATAAATACTAATCACAATTTTTTTTATTTATACACCATGCAAACACACGCACTTATATGTACATGTATATGCATCATACATACATTATATATGTGTATATATAT
>NC_068997.1:7680294-7681238 GCF_001194135.2 Octopus bimaculoides
TGAAGCCTGCGTCAAAATCCATTGATACGGTCACAAATTCGGCGACAAATAAACACAAGAAATAAACAAATGAGTGGAAATTGAGTCGGTGAGTGTGTTATATTAAAGCACTAAGTCTCTCTCCAGACACAACATTATTATTATTATTATTATTATTATTATTATTATTATTATTATTATAGACGTTGCACACTATACAATATTGTGATGTTGTTGATTGAAGATATTGTGTCTACCGGGGGTTTGTAATGTTTGTCAAGTCACAGCAAGGAACTCAGACAGACAGACTACTTTACGCAATATGCGTGCAATTCCAAGTAATGCCGATTTTTCTCAATACATCTAGATTGTAGGATATTTCTAAAGTTTCCAGATGTCTTTTCAGGTTTGGTGGTATTGAACTCAATGCTCCGATGACAACAGGACTATTCAGGATCGTCAGCACGCCGGGCAAAATGCTTAACAGCATTTCATTCGTTTTTTTTCGTTCTGAGTTCAAATTCCGCCGAGGTCGGCTTTTCCTTTCAGACCTTGCGCCTATAGTAGAAAGGATTATTATTATTATCATAATTAATAGTAGTGATCTAAGACCAAATTTGCCTTTGTCTAATTTAAACTGAGATTATAAAGCAATGAGTACAACAAAAGCTGGGCATTTGTTGTGGCTCAATATCTACTTGGCCAGTTCTCCTTTCTTATTTCTTTATTGCCCACAAGGGGCTACACACAGAGGGGATAAACAAGGACAGACAAACGGATTAAGTCGATTATATCGACCCCGGTACGTAACTGGTACTTATTTAATCTACCCCGAAAGGATGAAAGGCAAAATCGACCTCGGCGGAATTTGAACTCAGAACATAGCGGCAGACGAAATACCACTAAGCATTTCTTCCAGCGTTGCTAACGTTTCTGCCACCTCGCCGCCTTCAGCTCGCCGCCTT
>NC_068997.1:7681960-7685213 GCF_001194135.2 Octopus bimaculoides
TTTATCTGAGTCAATTGTTTATGTTTCGTAGTCGGAAGAAGCATCTATCAATGGGTGATCAATCATTTTGACTGGTGATAAAGTATAAAATGGAAATCAAGACGTTCTTTCGCGGTAAAAGTTGAGTGAATGGTTTACGAACGACAAGTTGCTGGATCGAATTACCAGGACCTTCATCATATTTTGTCTCCTTTAAGGAAGACCTCGATACCAGAAAATTCTTTCTTGGGCGTAGCCAAGGTCAACTTTTTATGGAGGAATGATTAATTGAGCACGCAACAAGTCTTCCTGTCTCCATATGATTGATGTTGTCCATCGGTGACGACTGATGCAGTTTGGAACCAGCATTGTTACAGGCGAACTCGGAACGTTTATACCGCTAGACATCTCATTAAACACTAACAATTCCACGGATCCAACTCCCGGGGCTGTGAAATCTTTCCTTGTTTTCACAATAATACAAATACAAAGAATAAACAAAAGTTAAGGCTATTTTGGTGATGGAGTTTATTTTAGGACACTTCAACGAGAAGGAAAATATTTGTAGCTTGTTGCTGCCGTTTCTACTGCTCCTAAACATTAATTATTGTCATTAAAACTTGATTATACACTAATTGTTATAATTACTGCAGTGAATAGTTTTAGTTTTACCCGTGTCGAACACTGAATTCAATCGTTACTTCGTTCCCCTTTGATTTCCATTCACATACGTTCAGAAAAAACAAACATCTTACCAGTGGATCAAACCTCTTCGTCTGCCAAAATTGTTCAAATGCCGACCAAACAGAAACACGAAATATCATTTATAGAGCATGAATATATTCCACAACAGAATTACTTGTAGGATGGTGTTTGTGTATATAAATTCTTCGAAAATATTCAGATGGACACACTCTCCATATGGATTAGACCTCATATTTTAGAAGTAAAATAAATGGAAATGTTTAGCGCTCACACCTTTCAAGAGACATTTAGCGACGTAAGTAAAATAAAAAATAATTCTTAGTAAATACAGAAATTGCCTTCAAAGGCGCCTATCACAGATAAAACTGTTACTTCTTGTGTCGGGCAACAGCAGCCATTTATAGCGGAGCAAGGGAGACAATATGAAATTGTATCGTAATTTAGAGGCACAAGAGATATGAAATGGCTTTCGAATGGTGATGAAACAAGGACAAAACACTGTTTGATGATAACAAATGATAACAAATCGCTTTCTTGGCGATGTTTTTCTACAGAAAATATTGTTAAGGTGAATTGGCAGAATCAGTAAGTTTTGAGTTCAAATCCTTCGGAGTCAATATTGTTTTTTAGTCTTCCAAGAGCAATATAATCGAACTTTCAACTTTCTGCAAAAATTAGAAACCAATATTTTTTATGTCTAGTTTTGTCACAAAGCTATATGCTGGTGGAAGTAAACAGTCGATTATATCAGTCTCTTGTAAGAACTTTACTTTATCGACCCCGGATGAATAAAGGTCAAAAATTACCTCGGTGGTATTTGATTGCAAAACAGACTAAACAAAAACAAAGGGACTGCAAGGTATTTCGTCCGACGCTGTTCTTGGAGTTTTGTGAAGATCAACATTTAATTTCACATACCTTTCTCAATAATTATAGCAAGCATCCAGTATATGGCAATTGTTAAAATCATACTGTTTACCGAGTCAGACAGTTCGTGTCAGCATTCGTCTCTGAAAACAATAGAAGATACAGAAGGTCTTGATTGTTTATTTACAGTTAAGTTGGTGGAACTGGAGAAGTATCAACTAAAAAGAGAAAATTTATTTTAACCAATAACCAATACTTTTCTCGGAAAATATGGAAAAATAAATCCAGACAAATTTTAGCGTCATCTGGTTTCTCTAAGCGAACGTTTCATATATAGAACTATATACGTGTTGTCAAAGAAAAGAAGAGTACAGTAATCCTTCGGCTATTGCGGGTGTTACGTTCCAACCCCGCCCCACGATAAGTGAAAATCCGCGAAGTAGAAACAGTACCGTATATATTTTGTTATTATTTTCTATAATTTGCATATATGTACCAGCACCGAAAGACACTGAGGCTAAAAAGAGCAGTAACAGAAATCGTAAACAGAGTGAGCATTTAAAAATAAATTTTAAGCGGAAAGGAACTGAAATCCCTAAGGAAGCAAAATTTCAAAAAGGGGGAGGTGTTGGAAAGAACGAAGAAAAATGAATAACAAAATAAATGTCTTCTCCTACGGAAGTCGAAACCTTAAAAAGGGAGATGTGGCGAAAGTCACGACATCTCCTGCGAGAATAGACTTGACCGAGCGACTATAAATAGTAGCGGTCTGGGACAGAGTAGGCGTTAGGAAGTCGCAAGGTGTGGTTTTGGTAGTTTGTTGGAATATCATTGGTTGGTTCGTGTTTTAGTTCGTGGAGGATTTATTGGATTTTTATGTTGTTATTACCTGCTTCGCTATATGTTTTATTGTTACTACACGGTTATAGTGAAAACAAGTATCGTCATAAAGAGTAGTACAATAACTAGTGACGAGTAACTACGTTACAATAACATCCTTACCATAAATAGGATGCTTTTTGATGTTTGGCGCTACCGCATGTGTGACACTTCAATACAACTTTTACCGGATCCCCTCTCACCAAATAAATAGCGTCCTGGATTTTAAACCTATTTTCAGAGATGAGGAGCTTCCCAGCCTCTATCGTGAACTCCTACAAATTCTGATAAGAATTCCATGTAGAATTCCTATCCTCAGTCAGGCCTATATTGGAACAAGGTTGACAATCCTCTTGGTTCTCCTACTGATGCATAGTAGTGACTAGTTCTTTGGGGGATTTTCGCCCATTCTGACTCAGGAACTTCGAGTATATTATGTCCCAATATTCAGCGTTTGTCTTTATACCCGAAATCCGCCGCCTTGTCCTCTAGCAAATACTCCATTCACGATGCAAAATTGCATCACCTTGTTTATGTCGGTTACGACGACGAGGGTTCCAGTTCATCCGATCAATAGAACAGACTGCGAGTGAAATTAATGTGCAAATGGCTGAGTACTCCACAGACACAGAATGTGACAAGGCAAGCCCTTTGAAATACTGGTACTATTTATTTTTGCCAGCACAGTGTACTGGAGCAATGTAAAATAAAGTGTCTTGCTCAAGGACACAACGTGTCGCAGGGAATTGAACTCACGATTGTAAGATCATGGGGTGAACACCCCAAACCGCTAAACCACATGCCTTCACTCTTCTATATCTAT
>NC_068997.1:7685892-7689749 GCF_001194135.2 Octopus bimaculoides
TTCACCACAACTTTCTCTCACTCTTACTTCCTGTTTCTGTTGTGCCTGTAATTCAAAGGGTTAGCCTTGTCACACTGTGTCACGCTGAATATCCCCGAGAATTAAGGGTACACGTGTCTGTGGAGTGCTCAACCACTTGCACGGTAATTTCACGAGCAGGCTGTTCCGTTGATCGGATCAACTGGAACCCTCGACGTCGTAAGCGACGGAGTGCCAACAACAACATGTATGTACGTATGTATGTATGTGTGTATGTATGTATGTATGTATGTATGTATGTATGTGCGATATATATGCAGAATAAAATCCTCTTTGTCGGAGTCATATACAGTGACTCACTATGCTAGAAATAGTAACCAAATCTCTCACATATCCTATTCTACCATTCTATAAACAGAAAGGGGTACACAGAATAAAGTAGTCGTCGGTTACTATGTATTTAATTAAAACACTGGATGGTCACGGTTTCAATGCGTTTGATCACAGCTCGGCTCAGTCCGGGTTAACTCGGGGTTAAACAATACCAACAACCTTTTGGTTCCTCCTTTGGCTCCACGCGACCCTAAAGACCTGGATGTTTTAATATCTGTTATTTCTTAATTCATTTCTTTAGTTATTTATTCTTGTTTTGTATATTGTTTGTGCCTTGTAGGTTAATCGATCGCTCATCGTCTCAGTAATTACTTTATTATTTAATTAGCGATTCTGGCTTAGATATCGATCAGAAATCAGTTTTGTAGTTGTACTGTGGTCATTGAATATGTCCCTTTTTATAGTTTCTGTTGTTGTTGATAAAGATAATGATAATTAGAATGATGATCACGGCCATGATGACCATCATAACGTAATTGTTATTGATGATTCTATGCTTTCTTTCAGATTTCTTTAGATTGATAATCAGACAATCAGTCGCTGTTCCATTATTGGTCTACTCTTTCATGTGGAAGACATTTTGCTCTGCCAGACAATATGCCTCACAGTTTTTATATTCTGTCTCTTTCCATTCTGGTTTCAAATCCTGTTGGGGGTCAATTTGCCTTTTATCATTTCGGATCGATAAAATAAGTACTATTTTTTTTTCCTTTTATTTTCCTGATAATATTTTCCAAATAATATGGGTACATTTTAAGGGCGATATTTTCTGAACTTTGCATGTAGAAGATTTAGCCGTCAGTTCTTCGATTTTCTATTTTGCATCACATTTTTCTGTTCGTAACGATCCTACAAAACAATGTGCAGACACTGTCCTTATGTCAATATTCTGTATTTTTTCTTTTTTATATTCCTATTTCTGCAGGTTTTTTCAAACTTATTTTACTGATATTTTATCATCTGCTAAATCAATATTATCACATCAGTAAATGTACAATAGCACCATACTTTGTCTTTTATAACAATATCAGCGGGGTTCAATTGTATCTCCATAACTGTGTATGTGTTTGGTGATGCAAACAGAAAAGACAGGAACTCAAAACATGAGTATTCTGTTGTCTAGGGAAAGACATTATACAAACTAGATACAAAAAGGAAGTAAAACATGATTGTGTGTGTGTATATATATATATATAAATATATATATATATATATATATATATATATATATATATATATAACTGTATAACTATTTATAACTGCATATAACTTATATGTATGTAAATATCTCAGAAATTCGCCCACGTTCCTCGATAACTTTATGTTATGATTGTACCATCTTCATCTGCCGGGGTTTATTTCTTTGGCATATATTTCAAGGTGAATGTTTTCATGATTATTCTGTCTCAGCCGATGGGAGTCATTCTGTCAAGATGTGGCTAATGAGCACGCCACATTGGCCGCACATGTAGCATTCAAGCTTCATACTTTGTTTCAGTTTAATTTTTCTACTAGTTTCTCGTTGGCAGACGATGGGCCTAAACAGTAACTATCGAACCTTCAAATTCTCATTCATTTGAGAAACTTTCAATCAAATATATCCCTGTTGTGTTTCACTATCGGATTTATTCCTCAGTTAAAGGTCCTTTAGTAGCTAAGTTTATGTTTTATTATGTTTTTCTATTTCCTTGATTTCTTTTACTTGTATTGTATATATGTACACTCTGGTACGCATGTGTGTTTAACACTAAATATGTTTTTGCTGCTTTTAGTGACTGATATTTGTGTAGAGTATTTATTTCTTTGCTACTATTTCTAAACTGATTCAATTTTTTGCTTTTATCATATTTTGTAAATACTTGTAAGATGTCTGACATTTTCTCGTCGTAAGTGTCCAATCCATCTCTAAAGATTTTATATACGTACATATATACACGCATACATACACACACACACATATACATACATACATACATACATACATACATACAAACATACATACTTACATACACACATACATACATGCATGCATGCATACGCACGTACATACATACATGCAAACACTTCAAATTCTGCTGAAGTCGACTTTGCCTTTCACCCATTGGAGTCGATAAAATAAGTACCACTAGTGATCAATGTCATCGACTTGTCCCTCCCTTGAAATTGCTGAGCTTATGCCAAAATTTGAAACCAATATCTCAAAAAGCATCAAAATTAATTATTGATCGTAAATAGTCATTTTGTCTGAAGTTTCTGTGTGGAATGTGATGTTTTGTAATATTCTCGGAACCATTTCCCAAAATAAGTTTTATGACGGAGAGGAGCTCCAAGTTGCAAATAACAGTCCTAGATACAAACGATTTGAGACACAAAGAGGGGATGGTGTGACTGATAAACTATGTACCATTTACACAACTCATCAACTGTGTACCATACTTGTGTATCCTAGTTCTTTAATTAATCAACCTATTAACTATGACAAAGAAGTCCAATTTCAAGCTACCACTCCCATTTTATTATTTTTCAAACATTTTCTGTATCTGTGTCAAATTTATTTTAAAATTCATTCTTCGATTAACCCCGACTCGTTCTTCAAGCAGTTTTAATTTAAAATGAAAATAAAAATTAAATCGATTAATCCAGCAAAGCAGTTAAGGCCAAGAATTGATCATTTTAAAACTTTCACAAAGAGTACTGGTTGCAGTTTGGTAATGAGAGGAGGGAAAAAACAAGCGATAGTTTAATGTTATTTGTGTCTTCTTTTTAGATCACGACAACAAAAGAAGTTAATACTTTCATTGAGATGAGAACGTAACCTCTATAAATCAGAGGTTTTACGCATGTGCAAGAAATCAATGCTCGACTTGCAAGAAAAAGCAAGCAAATCTTCCACAAATCATATCCTAGCATCTTGAAAAAATGTAGTCGAGACTCGATATGTCTGAAAAAATTATTAATAAACACGAATGATATAAGTTGGTACACTTTTCAGAACTGACTTCGGAGTAAGTAATAACAATTACAACAAATACAAAAATATGAAACAACAGAAAACCGACAGGTTTAAAGTTTGTCAATCACAAAATAATGAGAAAGCCATAACAATTCACAACGAGCGACGTTGTTGTTGGACGGCGGCCATACTAGGGCACCACTTTGAAGTGCTTTAGCCGGTCATATCTCACCATCGATTCTTGCAAACAGAACGGTCTGTAGCAGAAGAAATGCTGCGAACTAAGACCGCAAATATCTATTTTATACCATGGATCAGAATTTAAGGCATTTCGTCTTTTCTTTCACTCGAGATAATTCATAATTTATATGAATATTTGTTGAGTATTTTGGTGAAACAGTTTGATTCAAATTCGTTGGTACACTTCAGTTTCCAGCGCAATGCTAGTCGTCAGCCATTTTGAAGTTGAATACACACACACACACACACACATATGTATATATGTGTATATATATATATAATTATATATATA
>NC_068997.1:7690468-7690974 GCF_001194135.2 Octopus bimaculoides
GACGTAATGAATTTAACTTGTATTTAATATATTTATTATTCTAAGTTTCAAGATAATTAACACTTATTTGGTAAGAAACTGCTTTCAGAAAGCATTTATGCTAAATTTTTCAGAGCTATCTATATCTTATAATTCTGAGTTATATCATTTGATTTTAAGTTATATTAAGTGAAGTCGTATATCTCTACTACTAATGTGTTGCTGCGCTTTGATGCGCTTTGCTGCGCTTTGCTGCACTTTGCTGGGGGTGTATTTAGATGCAGAGAGGATAAATTCGGATTTCGTAGAAATTTGAACTCAATGTTTACACCTCACGTCCTACATTTTTCCTGTCGCCACTTTGTGTGTGTGTGTGTGTGTGTGTGTATGCAAACGGAACCCTCAACACCAAGTGAACCTGGGATTAACCTAAAGGACCACAAGAACTTCCAGGATAATCCTACTGTAAGACTAATTTGCCCAACTATATATATGTGTGTGTGTGTGTGTATATATATATACATATA
>NC_068997.1:7691169-7692612 GCF_001194135.2 Octopus bimaculoides
ATATATATATATATATATATATATATATATATATATACAAATATTCTATAATTATGAATATAATTATAATCAGGGGTCAGCTAATTGCTTCGCCACGCGCCGAATTTATAAATAGGAGTTAAAATGCCTTTTCTATTGCCATAAAGATCTCCCAGACAATAACACACATTTTTTTATCCGTAGGCAAAAAGAAAAAATAACGAATCCACACGACTACACATACTGTGATGCCTCACTTTACGAGGACCCACTTTACGAAACCCTGGATTTACGAGTTTTAATTTTCAAACACAAGATCCAAATTTTGAACAAAGTGCAAAGTTTCTACTACCTTAACAAATGCTTTTGCATGTTACTGAGAAATTTATAGAGAGCAAAAAAAGCTTCTTCTAAGCAAAGAGAAGTCCGTCTACGAGTGATTGTGAATCGATGATAGCGTCTAGAAGTGATGGTGGACCCGAGTCTAGTGCGCGAGTCTAGTGCGAGTGAAAGTGATTTAGAAAGCAATAATAATGATAATAATAATATTTTTTTAATTATAAATGATCTTCATGTTCTTTTTACTTTGCATAAAATATTCTTTACATTCTTCTGTTGTTTTATTGCCATTTATTTACGAGTATTATACATTTTATAGATAAACTATTTTTCTGGGAACGAATTACGATTTATAACATTGCTACTATGGGAAATTATTCCTCTGCTTTACGAGTTTTCGCTTTACGAACGGTCTCCGAAAACAAATTAATTCGTATAACGAGGCATTACTGTACATACATGTGTGTCTGTGAGTGTGTGGTGTAGGTATCCATGTGTGTGTGTGTGTGTGTATACGCATTTGAACGGGTGTGGCTATATAAGGATAATTTGTAATACATATACGTGCGTGTGAGCCTGTGTCTGTGTGTATATATGCGAACGTGTGTGAATGTGTGTACACACATATAGAGGGGGAAAGAGTGGAACAGAGATCTAGCAATTGATAGAGAAATAGTCTATAAACCATACATTTAACTCAACAGTATCCTAGCTGCAAATCCTTAAATCCGAAAGTACCATCAAAATAGTCAGGGATCATTGTTCAGTGGAATGGCAGTAGTACAGAATTAGTTTTTGCTTCATTAGCATGTAACTCTGCTTCCTTTGACGGTAAGCTAACGAAGGCAAGCCTACACCTATTAACTCAGCTAAGCGACTGAAGAGACAAGTCTTGTATGAAGCGCCATCAATTTAACAGGCGTAATCTTTCCGAGTAGCGCGATAGAATGAAACAATGATAATAATCACAATATACTCACGTGTTCCTTGTCGTTTCTACTCTTAGTGTACGCAGTTCTGTAGATACATTTATGAACAGCAACGTTTGCCGTGCTTATATACGATTGCTGTTTTATTTTATCCATCTATCTATCTATCTATCTATCTATCTATCTATCTATCTAT
>NC_068997.1:7692622-7693730 GCF_001194135.2 Octopus bimaculoides
CTATCTATCTATCTATCTATCTATCTATCTATCTATCTATCTACCTTTGTGTATGTGTGTGTGTGTGTGTATGTTTGTGCACGTTTTTTTGATTGATTTTTCGAGGTTTCTGTATTTCCAGGTTCCTTTTCCTTTATTTGCAATTAATTTACAAGTCGTAACGTTTCTGTTACTTTATAAGCTCTTGTGTATTTATCCATGAACCCTGTTTTGTGCCGTACACTTACGTAAGCAGCAGCACACAAAATTACTCAGATACAAGCATTTGAAGGCACAAATTACAAAGTAAATTTGATAAAACAAACGAACACTCTGTTGACCAACTTAATGTTGAACCATTCATTAACTCAATTACATGTTATAAACACACGCATATGTAAGAGTGTGTGTGGATATATAGATATGGGTGCTTGTATGTATGTATGTATGTATGTATGTATGCATGTATGCATGTATATATATATATATGTGTGTGTGTGTGTGTGTGTGTGTGTGTGTGTGTGTGTGTGTGTGTGTGTACATACATATACATATTGTATAGAACAGAATAAACGTATCGACAGGCAAGCAACGGGTATCTGCTCAGATTGTAACATTTATACATTTATATATTTACACAACTTGAGGATAGAAAGGAATGTTAGGAAAGAGTTCAGATGACAAGAGATCAATAATTTCGCAGAAGTTATTATAAATATAAACTTCAAGAAACAGATTAAATTCAGAAAATGCTTCCATTTTTATAAAAAGACAAGTTTCGTGTAATTATTGATCTTTTGTAATCTAGACTCTTTTTTAACATTTCTTTCTATTCTCAAGTTATATCAATGTATAAATATATAAACGCCATGATCTGACCAGATACCTGCTGTTTGCTTGTCTCTACATTGATTTTATTATACATGTACCAGCTCGACTGGAACTCTGCCTGTAGTCAATCTTCATTAGGCAGCGATAACATCCATGCATTTTGAGTTGCAGTCCTAGTTGGAATTAAAGGCAGCAATTCAACTTGAACACTAATTGTATGTATCTCACGTCATTACACGTAAAATTACCTGTAATATATATATATATATATATATATATATATATATATATATTTATC
>NC_068997.1:7693874-7698218 GCF_001194135.2 Octopus bimaculoides
CCTCTCTCTCTCTTCCTCTCTCTCTCTCCCCCCTCTCTCTCCCTCTCTCTCTCTCTCTCTATTTATATATGGTACTGTTCTGTGGTGGTAAGATCAACAGAAAAAAGTATTCCATCTGATGAGAGATAATAGTATTTAATAAACACATTATATGTTTTTATGTGCTACTATTAGTTTCATACGATAAGGGCATCTCAGAGGGTATCTTTTAACACGTCTGGTGCCTTATCACAATCTTCAGGCAATGCTCACATGGCATAACAAACTTGTTATGCCATATGAGCATTGTCTGAAGATTGCGATAAAGTACCTGGCGTGTTAAGATGCTTTCATCGCAGGAAACTAATAGTATATTGTGTTCATTAAATAAAAGATATATATATGTATGTATGTGTGTGTGTGTGTGTGTGTGTATATGTGTGTTTGTGCGCGTGTGCGTGTGTCGGTCAGAATTTCTGATCATAAACTTTGAACAAAGAAGGGAATCCCCCATCAACATCATCATCATCATCATCATTATTACTCTTCCGCTAAGTATCATTCTCTTGAGCATCATAGAAACATCCACAGATCTATTCAAGCATTTCTTATTAGTACTTATAGCACACACACGCACACACGCACGCACACTCACGCATGTACACTCATTTGCATGCGAGCACATAGGTGCAAAACACGGTGGAGAAGGTAGCACTCTCGAATAGCGAAAGTAGTGTAAACAGGTGCTTTCTTGAAGCTGAAAAGACAGCATAAACTGTTACTCGGAGTTTCACGTCAGCGATCATCAGAGATTCGTGAGTTATTTTCGCAAGGTCACGCTTTATAAATCATTGTTGTTGTTGTTTGTTCCTTCTCGAGCTAAAACTGGCTCATAGGGGCCGTTTTCCCGGTTTCATTGGTTCCTCACATGGACGGGACACCGGTCCGTCTCAGCTGAACTGCTAAATGCAGGAGGCAAGAGTGAGAGAAAGTTGTGGCGAAAGAGTCAGCAGAAGGTCGCCATTACCTTCTGCCGGAGCCGTGTGGAGCTTAGGTGTTTCCCTCATAAACACACACACATCGCCCGGTCTGAGATTCGAACCCGCGATCCCTCGACCGCGAGTCTGCTGCTCTAAACAGTAGGCCATGTGCCTCCACTATAAATCATTATATTGATTAAAAAACTTACAGCTGTTTAATGATTGGTTATGTGAAACCCTGGGCAATAAAATGCTCTATGTATGTGTGTGTGTATATACACACATATATATATATGTATGTCTGTATATATACATATGATATATATATGTGTGTATGTATATATATATATATATATATATATATATATATATATATATATATATATAGAGAGAGAGAGAGAGAGAGAGAGAGAGAGAGACTGATAGATTGATAGACAGATACTTAGAGGAACATACATACGCATGCATACATACATATACATAATCATCCCTACCTACCTACCTACCTACCTACCTACCTACCTACCTACCTACATACATACATACATACATACATACATACATACATACATACATACAACTTTATTTGCAGAATTGTTTAATTTCTTGTCAGTTATCCGATTGCATATTTTGAACTGGAAACTTATCAATAACAATTAAATTTTATGGTGTTTCCAATGACAATAAGGCGAGTTTAATTAAAATGAATTTTAAAAGAACATAAATTAGTTTTACATTTATATTTTCACTTCTCCTCACATCCCTCCCCCCCCCCATACACACAAGGCCATTTGTTCACCTGAACATACACTGTCAAGTTCCAATCAAGTACTTTTATTGCCTTCACCTCACTCCTGCGCAGATGAACGAGTAATTCGTCATTGCCAGCTGCTCCGTTGGTTTGACCCTGGAGGGGGAAGACAAAAGACAACATTACTATATGATTGCATTGTGACGTGTCTTAAACAACAAAGGCTGACACGATGGATAGCACTCTAACAATAACAAAACCGCCTCAAAAGGGCTGTAAAACCTGATAGAAATAGCAACAGCGTTTCTTCCTCACAATGACGTTGTACAGTTATAAAAACATAACGCACTGTCTGAAAAATAACACGTGATAGTCATGGCTAAAACGCTTTGATTCGAGCTGACATGGCACTAAAATAACAATTACAGATTATATGATCAAACTGAAATACCTCACACTTGATTGCTCCACCAAGTAGAAACAACAGCTAAACTTTCATTTGATCACAGTCATTTCAAAAGAAAAAGAATAGATTGGTTAATTAACAGAGAGTGAAGTACGAGGACGACGTGCTGGCCGAATCGTAACTGCACCGCGCAAAAGTACATAGCGGCATTTCGTCTGTCTTTATGTTCTGAGTTCAAATTCCATCAAGGTTGACTTTGCCTTTCATACTTTCGTGGTCAATAAAATAAGTACCAGCTGAGCATTGGAACCGATGCTGAAATAAATGCGATATTTGAAACATAATCACCGAAAGTTAATATTTGTTACCAAATCTATTCGTTGAGGAATTTTAAGCCAGAAATCTTGAAATATATTTTGACTCGGAACTTCCTACTTTTGTTTTGCGAAATTGATTTCCTTGTGTTAAAATTTACTTTTAATTCCCTTCAGCTCATGCATGGAATCATAATTCCCTTTGATGTTCCTATTGTTACTTTAAACGTTTCATCGGAATTACTTTCCTTCGCCGACATCTTGCATTTCATTTCTTGCAAAGCTGGAAGAACGATTCATTCATAGCTAAAACGCTCCTACGTTATTTCGAAACTGACCGCTTAAAGAATATTGCTTCATCAAATACGTTCTGAGTTCAAATTCCGCCGAGGTCACTTTGCCTTTCATCCTTTGGGGTCGGTAAATTAAGTTGCGTATCTAATCGATTGTCTCCCTCCCCCAAAATTTCAGGCCTTGTACCTAGAATACAAAAAAGAATATTACTTCATCGATTGTTGCTAACAATGTCTCTACTTTCACTTTCACTCTTATTTTTGTGTTTCTTATTCAATTCTAAACAACTTTATGCCTTCATTTACATTTTCTTTTGTTAGGTGAAAGGTCATGGTTTTAATTTCTTTCACCAAACTCATTCAGATCAGTTTTCTCTAATTTCTCTTGTCGTTCCGCCTCTCTTTTCTACAGAAGTTCTCTTCTCCTTTTTTTGTTGTTGTTGTTGTTGTGTAGTTCATTGAACACTTAAGATTTCTGTAACAATAGCAGCTCCATAAAACAGCAAGTTATTGGTACGACGCCTCCACCGCCAACGCCGAAGCTAACAACGGCGAAAACGGCAATAACGATGAGAATGATGATGATGATGATGATGATGATGATGATGATGATGATCATGGTGGTGGTGGTGATGATGATGATGATGATAATGAGGAGGAAGAGGAAGATTCTCATCTTCGTCATGGTAGTCGAAGTCAGAGAATAAGAATCGTATTGTGGTTATCTTGCATGCGTCGCAGGTTCACTACCTGCAGCCTATGGTACCATGCTATCCGTTCTTTTCACCTATCTAATACTTTCCTGATTATTCTGGCCGTGCCAAGGAGGCAAACCTTTTGTAACAGTTCTACTGGGAACTCTTACTACCCGAAAACTCACAGCTTATTTTGCTAGGTATGAAGGTGACACTTGTTTACCGGTCATGCTTCAAGAACTCTGCGAAGAATTCTTGCAGTTCCAAGAAATGTTGATTTTTGTAGGCGTTCTACTTTCACACTTGCACCAATATTTTTCAGCCATGTTGGTAGTTGAGTGCTGATACTTCCAAGTGCACCATTTACTATTGGTATCACGTCTACTCTCCTCATTGACCACAACCTTCTTATTTCCCACTACATTCACTTACTATATGAGTAACGCTTTCCTCTTTTGCTTTGCATAATCTACATTGGGAATCTACATGGTTTTTGTCTATCTTGGCTTTTATCTAATTAGTCCTCAATACTTGATCTTGTACAGCTACTAACAAAGTTTTTGTCTTCTTCAGCTTTCCTTTCTGTAACCATAACCATGTTTTACTACTACTATTTTTTTGCAATTATCTTTGAGAATCTACCCATCAACGCCTCTCCTGCTAGTCAGATAATTTCTGTTCTTTTTTTCTGGTTTTTAAGTTCGTTTGGGTTTATAGTTTCCCTATGTCTTGCTGTGACTCTAGCAGCTTTTAATAAACTTTCTTCACTATTACCTACATAGGAGTCTACTACTACTACTACTACTGCTACTACTACTACTACTACTACTACTACTACTACTACTACTATTATTATTATTATTATTATTATTATTATTATTATTATTATTATTATCATCATTATTATTAAGGCGGTGAGCTGGCAG